>NC_081356.1:64854834-65069834 GCF_030684315.1 Stegostoma tigrinum | reverse complement strand
CAGTTTCATAATCAACCTGTTTGGCCTCATTATGAAGACACCTTCTTTTGCTATGAAGTCTACAGAAGTTCAGAGGCAGGGAGACTATCTATAATGCTTCAAGACCTCCTCAGATAAAGATTTTGGTAAACATAAACAATATGAAATACTTAAACTTTATTTGAAGTAATATAAATACAGTCTAAAACAGTCCTATTTATTTCCCAATATAGTTTGGAAAATTAGACCCTTTCCATTTCTGAATACATTTGTTATTCCCCAATAGAAGCTATTGTGTTGTGACTTTTTAAAATCAGCATTATGCACATGAAGTGATTAATAAATTTTAATTGACATAGAGAAATTTCATGCCTTTATCTTACAGCTCAATAAGTGCCTGCTCCTAGCTCTATTATCTAAGGAAGATAATCCTTCTATTTTGATGCTAACAAACAAACATATCTTCCTGAAGCCCTGTAATCTGAGACATGATGTTTTGGCTGTTTCTAATAATTTATAAGTTTTTGTACATAATTTAAGATTAAATGCAAATGTAAATAAATTTATTTCTAAATATTTACATTATCAGTAAGTTTGACGGCTTTTAGTTCTCTCCCTGCTTTGGTTCATTTGCTACTGAAAACCTCAGTCACGCTTTTATTACATCCCAACTTCAGTATTCCAGTGCACTAAATATTCATTGGTAAAGCCAATGTGGGTTTATGCAGGGCAAATTGTGTTTAACTAATCTACTGGAGCTTAATGGATAAAACTAGTTGAATTGGTAAGGAAGAACTAGTGGATGTAGTGTATTTGGATTTTCCAAAGACCTTCATTAACATCCCTCACAAGATGTTAGTGGGCAGTAATATAATAGCATGGATCAAGGACTGGATGACAGACAGGAAACACAGTGAGAATAAATGGGTCTTTTACAAGTGTGGCAGGCAATGATTCGTGGGGTACCACAAGGATCAGTGCTTAGGCTCAAGCTATTCAAAATATGAGTGACCTGGATGAGGGACCTAAATGCAATATTTTCAGGTTTGCTGATGACAAAAAACTTGGCAGGGTTCTTAATCATGAGGAGACAACAAAATATTTTAGGCAAGTTGAGTGGGTAAACACATGGTACATGCAGTGCAACAACGGTTAACTGTGGAGTTATACACTTTGGTGTGTAAAACAGGAAGGAAGAGTATTATTTAAATAGTGATATATTGGGAAGTGTCAATACACAAAGGCATCTGGGTGTCATTGTATAACAGACAGTGAAAGTTTGTAGGTGCAGCAAGCAATTAGGAAGGTAACTGGTATGTTGACCTTCGTTGTAAGAAGATTTGTACAGCAGTAGGGATGTCTGCGGTTATACAGAGCCTTGGTGAGATCACACCTGGAGTACAGCACGTAGTTTTGTTCTTGCCACCTATGAAAGGATATATTTGCCATAGGGAGAGTTCGGGGAGGTTCTTGAGGCTGATATGGGGAAAGGCAGGACAGTCCTATCGGGAGAATTTGGTTCAATTGGACTTGTATTCATTAAAATGTGGAACGATGAGAGGGGATCTGATTAAAACACATAAAATTTGAACAGCTGGACAGACTAGGTGCAGGGAGGACGTTTTCCCCTGGTTGGGGATTCTAGAATCAGAAGGGCACGGTCTCAGGATATGCGTTAGACTATTTAGGACTGAGATGAGGAAAGCGTTATCATTCAAAGGATAGTGTAACTGTATAATTCTCACTAGAGAAGTCACTGAATGTATTCAAGAAAGAGATAGATAAATTCTAGATTTTAAATGTATCAACGGGTATGGGGAGAAAGCAGGAATGTAGCATGGAACTAGAAGAACAGCCATGATTCTGTTGAACGGTGGAGCAAGCTTGAAGGGCCAAGTAGTGTGTTCCTGCTCCTGCTCCCAGTTTCTATGTTCCTATGTTTCATTGAAACTAATAAGCAGGAAGGCTTTACTCAGTTACACCGAAGAGCTCCAGGCATGGCCAGCTCTCGGACAGTGATTGACAAGTACTTGGCAAATTGTTGCTAGGCACTTCACCTGTCTAGCACTATGAAGTACACTGTGAATATTCAAGATTCCATAGAAACAACTCAGGCAGCTGCACCTTACATCCATGACGGGCAAGTGTGGGAGACAGACCATTACTAACAGCACCAGCAAAAGCAGGAGCAATGTCAGCAACTGCATTTATATTCTTTTCCATAGCTATGTGCCCCTTCACCAAACAGAGAGTCAGGACAATAGGACGCACTGGAAGAATGTGAAATTCCGACATAGGTTATCTTCTGCCTGCAGTTCTTATCTTGAAAGGTCTGGCACCAGTGTTTCAGGAAATTCATGACATCATGGCAGATTGCTGGTGACATCTATAGCCTCCTCAAACAAGACCACCATCCTGACTGAGCAGAGAGGCAATGCATTGCCAGGGGCTGATAAAATGCCAAGCTGTCAAACCTCTCATTAGAAACTAAAATGATCAAAATACACTCGATCTTAAGGGAATTACATAGTGTATTCATGCAGCAACAGCTACTCATCATTCAAAGATAGTAGGAACTGCAGATGCTGGAGAATCTGAGATAAGGTGTAGGGTTGGATGAACACAGCAGGCCAAGCAGCATCAGAGAAGCAGGAAAGCTGATGTTTTGGGCCTAGGCCCTTTTTTTTTCTGAAGAAGTGTCCAGGCCCGAAACGTCAGCGTTTCGGATGAACACAGCAGGCCAAGCAGCATCAGAGGAGCAGGAAAGCTGATGTTTTGGCCTAGGCCCTTCTTTTTTTTTTCTGAAGAAGTGTCTAGGCCCGAAACGTCAGCATTTCTGCTCCTCTGATGCTGCTTGGCCTGCTGTGTTCATCCAACCCTACACCTTGTTATCTCTACTCATCATTTAAACCTGGCTCATAAATTATTAATAATATTTGCATTGTTCTGTTGCATTGGCCAGAAATGTAAATGGACAAGTCACATAAATCTTGCGGCTACAATTCCAGGTCAAAGGATGGAAATTCCGTAGTGATCAACTCACCTCATGCCTCCTCAGTGTTTGTATGCCATCTACAAGTCACAAGGCAGAATGGAATATTCTGCACTTGACTGCCTAAGTGTAGCTCTGACAGCACTTAAGAAATTTAACACTATCCAGAACAAAGCAGTCCACTTGATTCAAACCATGCTGCTATCTTAAGCGTTTGCGCTATTCAGCACTGGTGAACCATGGCTACAATGCTTACCATTTACAAGATTCAGTGCAGCAACTCATCACGATTTCTTTAACTATACTTTCCAAAACCATAAATTCTACTGCTTAGAAGGACCAGGGCAAGATAGGTTGAAAAACCAGCAGCAAATTCTCCCCCACCTACTTTGGAGATGTACTGCCATGTCTTCATTATTGTTGAAACAAATGCTGGAAATTTCTACCTGGCAACTCTGAGGGTGCTAACTTCAAAACTTATAGTGGTTCAAGAAGGCAGGTAACTTTCTCCTTTTCAAGGCAATTTGGGATGAGTAATAAATACCAGCCTGGTTACTGATGCCCAAATCCAATGAACAAATTTAAAAAGAAACACTTCTTAATTAATCTGCTTGGCTGTTACCATTTGCTAAAAGTATGGTATGTCATGTTAATGCGAATGTTTCAGCCTGATGAGTAAATTAATTAGAGATTACACATCTTTCTCTGCTTCACATTATTTGACAAGTACTTCCATTGTGAAGCCCAGATACTGTAGGTCGATGGGAAAAAGCAGGGAGGATTTTCCAAGGGAGAATCTAATAGACTATGATAACATTAACTTCTGAGAAATTATAAAGATCATATATTGGGGAATAGAGTTGGATAGATTTTTAGAGCGAATTTCCATTTAGTCTGTCATTCCCTTTAGAGACAATCAGTTGATTGATTTATAACTGCAGTTTCCCAAAATTTTTAATCTTCCCAATTCCTAATTCTATGCCCTAGTCTTGCACATCTCTTCTGAATATTTGTCTTTGCAAGTTCACAAATATATGGTCAAAATATGTTTTATAGATTATTGAAATCCATTCTGGATTTAATCAATTACTATCATGCAGTCTCTTATTTTTTCCAGATATTGGGATTGAGGCTTACTGTTATGTCATTTTTGTTTCAATGTATTTTTTTAAAAATTGAGAGCTAATTTTATTGTTGATGAGTGTCAGTTCTTTAGTTGCACTTTACTAAGGAATGTTCTCTCAACACTAAAATGCTCATGATTTTCTGTTGTCTGTAACAATCTCTTTTCTAATATTCACGCCTCACGCACGTGTCCACTCCTATAATCCACTTTCTGTTTACATCTAACCTTCTTTCTTTGTTACTCTCATATTTCAGAGGATGGTTAGCTGGGAAACTGCTGAGGGTTGCCAAGGTTCCATCCTTTTCTTCAGCTGATATGCACTTGCTTTCCCACCTGGATCTAGAAATTCGCTGGCCTCTTTTCATGTTAAGTGCCTTATTTCGTTTTCCACAATCTAATGCCCAGATTAAATTGTAATTCCAACATTTATCTGTTTATGCACATCAACCATTTTCACATTATTGCTCATGAACTGCTTTCAGGGCTTTGCTGAGTGTTCAAATGATGTGACAAGAGGGTCTACTGATTTCCCCTTTTTAGTCACAGAGATATAGGAACTGCCGATGCTGGAGAATCTGAGATAACACAGTGTGAAGCTGGATGAACAATGCAGGCCAAGCAGCATCAGAGGAGCATGAAAGCTTGATGAGAGATAATGGGAACTACAGGTGCTGGAGAATCCGAGATAACCAAGTGTGAAGCTGGATGAACACAGCAGGCCAAGCAGCATTTAGGAGCACAAAAGCTGACGTTTTGGGCCTAGACCCTTCATTGGAGAGGGTTCTGAAATAAATAGGGAGACGGGGAGGCGGACCGAAGATGGATAGAGGAGAAGATAAGTGGAAAGGAGAGTATAGGTGGGGAGGGGATAGGTCAGTCTGGGGAGGACGGACAGGTCAAGGAGGTGGGATGAGGTTAGTAGGTAGGAAATGGAGGTGCGGCTTGAGGTGGGAGGAGGGGATAGGTGATAGGAAGAACAGGTTAGGGAGGCGGGGACAAGTTGGGCTGGTTTTGGGATGCAGTGGGGGAAGGGGAGATTTTGAAGCTTGTGAAGTCCACATTGATGCCATTGGGCTGCAGGGTTGCAAATCATATTCCGCTTGGGAACCCTGCAGCCCAACGGTATCAATGTGGACTTCACAAGCTTCAAAATCTCCCCTTCCCCCACTGCATCCCAAAACCAGCCCAGCTTGTCCCTGCCTCCCTAACCTGTTCTTCCTCCCACCTATCCCCTCCTCCCACCTCAAGCCCCACCCCCATCTCCTATCCACAAACCTCATCCCACGTCCTTGACCTGTCTGTCCTCCCTGGACTGACCTAT
This sequence comes from Stegostoma tigrinum, assembly GCF_030684315.1. NCBI lineage: Eukaryota > Metazoa > Chordata > Chondrichthyes > Orectolobiformes > Stegostomatidae > Stegostoma > Stegostoma tigrinum. Next base: position 65,064,416 of record NC_081356.1, on the reverse strand, counting down.
CCCCCCACCAAATCCCCACCTACATTCACCTTCACTGGCTCTAACCCCACCTCTTTGACCTATCTGTCTCCTCTCCACCCTACCTTCTCCTTTACGCATCTTCTATCCGACTCCCCCTCCCCCTATTTATTTCAGAACCCCCTTTCCCTCCCCCATCTCTGAAGAAGGGTCCCGACCCAAAGTGTGGATCTTTCCTGTTCCTCTGATGCTGCTTGGCTCGCTGTGTCCATCCAGCTTCACACTGTGTTATCCCATTTTTAGTGGCTTTTGTTGAAATATCTCTCCTAAAAATTACATGCTTTGCAAACAATCTCTGGCTTTTTGTTTTCAGATTATAACTCCTCCTGCCATATGGTTTTAAATAAGGAGAACTTCTACTTTCACCCTCATCACATACATCAGTGAGCAGGTCTGAATATCATTTTTGTTTTCATTGAATACAATTTAAAGTCTTCAAATAAATTTAACCATGCCTGTTTTAGAGTTAAAATTTCGGGGATATTTTCAATTGCATTGCTGCTTTTTATTCCTGATTTGTCTTTTTATTACTGTGACTTGCCAGACATTGCCCCAGCTGCATTTCACGTGAGGTTCTGTTCTTTTTTAACTGGTTTTGCATATACCCTAGTCTCTTTCTTTTTTCACTTTTTCACTTGTCATTTGTGAAATATTGTGGATTATTTTAATCTGACACCAACATGTAGTGAACAAGGGAGTTTTAATTAACACAAAGGCATTTTATTCCAATGTGTGCAGCTTCATTACTGTTTGGTTCTAGCTCTCTGTTTCACAGGAAACTTTTCATATTTCTGGGATACATGACACAGTGTATTAGCACGGCCCTGTAACCTGAAACCTACCACAACAATAATAGGAGCTGCTGTATGCTGTTTCTTCAGGAGAAAGGAAGATCTGGATAAATTGAAATTATTCCTTTGCAGCTTTTGATTTATCTTACGCAACACTACCCAAATAAGATATTATTAAGATTTTGACTTGTCATACAACAAATCTTCCATGTAATTCATCCACCATGAACACAAACTTCAGGATACCCTTTTATTTCAATGTTCCTTTCAAAAGTAACATGTTTCCAGATACTGATGGTCTCCTTGAAATCAAATACTTTGTTTATCGTCAGCAACAAATGCAACAAGCCTTTAGAGTAAAAACTTTGTTTCTCTGGAACATGTTGGTGAGCCAGCGATGAGAACAAAATACAATTTGGCTTCCCAATGCAAATGGAAAATGTAGGGAACAACAGTATCACTGTTAGCCTGTGATAGATTTTATGAATAATCCATACATCAAAAAATAAATTAGGAGCTCTATGTAATATTACATTTTTTGTCCAAATATGCTTTAGACGCAGTTAACCTTCTGTGTGAAGGTTATCAAATTAGCATATACATGTTTGGTATAAGAATTACTAAGTGACTTTTAATAATATGAATAAATGCTAGTAAGACATGGGCCAGTTTTGCTTTACTCTATTATAATATTTAATTAAATGTTTACCATTTCTATATGTTTACAGTAGTTTAAATGATATACAGTGCAAATTGTTTTGTGTGCAGATTCAAAGTTCTTTGACATTCGACTTTTATAGTTGAGGATTTTTAAGATTAAAATCAGAGAAGTGTTCCATTATTACAAAATGAAATAATCTGCGCCCGACACTTTTTCAGCCATTGGTTACACTAGCATTGTTGGATGGGTGCCAATTCTATTCATAAATGTATTATTCATGGAAAGATTTGAGTCTTGCCCAAAAAAAATGTTGTATATCGCTGTAGTAATAATATTATAAAGTGAGTTTTGCTTTGTGAAATTTTGTGTTCTTGTGAGGGTTATTGGTAGTAGTGAGTGGAATATTTGCAATTGCTGCTATGAAATGTCAGCATGTTCAGAAAGAGGTAGCAAAATATAGACTATTACTGAACTGTCAAAAGACAATGTTGCATTGCATCAGGTTGATTCTTGCATTTTCAGAGCAGCCCTTTCCTTCAGTGAGATCACTAACTTTGTGCCAATTGAGTCCAGTGTATGTTGCACCCTGGCATTAACATAAACACAGATCTGAGAAGTGAAAGCACGCTGCCATGACCTTCTAATGTGTCCATTTCCTCCAGTGGACTCTTTTTTTGGATTTTTCCTGAGAGGAGGCACCCTCAAAGGGTACTTCTTATGCAAAACAACCGGCAAGCAATCCAAATGTTAGATCACTTCTTAGCCAAAATTTAGCTCCTCGGGATGAAAACAGAAATTGCAACAAAATCTCAGCAGAGATCTCAGTGGAGAGGCAATGGCCTCGTGGTATTGTCACAGGAGTGTTAACCCAGAGATGGGCACCTGGGTTCAAATCCTGCCATGTCAAATGGTGGAATTTGAATTCAATAAGTATCTGGAATTAAGAGTCTAATGATGACCACGAATCCAGTGTCAATTGTCAGGAAAAACCCATCTGGTTCACTAATGTCCTTCAGGGAAGGAAGCTGCCATCCTTACCTGGTCTACGTGTGACTCCAGACCCACAGCAATGTGGTTGACACTTAACTGCCCTCTGGGCAATTAGGGATGGACAATAAATGCTGCCTGGCCAGCGACACCCTCATCCCATGAATGAATAGAGAATAAAGAAAATTGTGGAGAGATATCAGATATGATGTTCAGGGTCCAATGACCCTTCATCAGTTCTGATTTCTGCATCTGCAGTTGAGTTTTTTTATTTAGTTCCTTGGGAGATATTTCCCCGAGAGCCCAGCAGGGAATGGCAGCAACAAGCACAGACAGACTGTCCTCTGGACTCCCGCCTGACCCCAAGTGTTGCAGCTGCAGTAGCGTCAACAAGAAAGCTACTGTTGACCGAGTGTGGTAGCCTGCAGCCATCTGCAAGTAGGTGATTTTACAGCAGCCACATTCGATGGAAGGGAAACCATCCCAGCTCCTGGTGAAAGGAAATCTCCTGCTTTTGAACCTGCAGTTGGTAGAATTGAACCCCGTCCCCATCCTGCAGCAAGCCTCGTGCAAAGTGGTTCTGCAGGATTATTCTCCCCATCATTGATTCCACTGTAAGATTCAGCAGAGGCAGTACCAGCCGTACCTATAACTAGCTTTGACTAATATTTTGATACACTAAATTGAAAGAAACTCTCAAACTTCTGTCAAGCAATGCATAGTTTAAAATAATTACTTTTAAAATAACATTGATCACCTAGTGTTTAGTGAAATGTAAGTACCTTGAGGCTGATCTAACCCAGATTTGTTTAAAAAGAGAGCAACTATGTTTATCCATCCAATGCTTTTATCTAAACAAGAAATTTTACATTGTTTCCATATAATTGTTAACCTTTATTAGATGTCCTATCTCCTTAATAAACATGGTAGAAAACTATTATTGAATAATGTACCAAAATCTTGGAATCAATCCATTGTTTCAGAAGTTCAATTCAATTCACTGCATTGATCGTTTGGGTTTTCAAGATGAACTGTTTTAAGATTGTCGATTGAAATTACATTTCAACACTGACAAAATGTTTTTTAAAGTAAAGACAATCAGAATTATTTCTCAAATGCCCTTGAGTACTAAAGATTATGCACAATTTAAGTTTTTCTGCAATTAGAAACTAAGATGTGTTCACATTCAATGTTTATGGAAAATATTATTGATGTTTCAATGGCATGGGGTAACAAAAATTACTATCTCCTTAGAAGATTCTTGAAAATGCTGAGAAGTACTAAAATTTGAACATGATTAATTTCTAACAAAAATGTTGCTACTGTGTAATTTTGAAGAGACTTTGGCTGTATCAGTGGAACATGAGTGTGTTTTCTATGTTAATGTGATCCTGTGTTAGATAATGGAGTTCATCTTTTGTCACAAGAGTATTCAGTATTTTATTTTTGGCTTTAACATCCCAAAACACACACAGTGGCAATTAATCACAGCACTGTCATCATCACCATCACTGCCACAGTCATGATCATCAGCACCTTTTTGTCATTGTTACTACTTTCCTGCAACTGCCTCATTCATATCACCAGTACGACTGCCTGCATCAGCTAGTTTTTACAATCTATCATGATCATCATTATTCCTGGCCTCCTTCTATTATGGCATTGCATATTGACAAGATGTTCAGACAAGTATAATATTTAATGGCCCTGGTTATTTTGTTCGATTGAGTAGTAATTTTGCATTATTTGTTAGCCATACTCTTTTCAGCAACAACAAATTTACACTGTTTTGTACGATCTGTAAAAGGGAAGGGGCAGCCAAACACGATGCTGCCTCTTCATCATGCACAGTGAAGTATTATGCAATATTAGTCTACAAATTCATTAGTGGCTTTGTTAAAATAGCAGCGAGAGGAATTTCATATGGGTGTGTTAATGTGTTTGTATATTAATATTGCAATTTCACCCCATTAGCAGTTGAATGCATCCACCAGCACAATTCTGTGGCAACGGTGAAGCCACAGACATTTAAGTTATTCGGAATATTAAACTAAAAAGAAATACATTAAGTAGTTTATTGCATAATTAAGATGGGCAAATCAACACAAAATCAAAGGAATAAATGCATCTTGGTGCTACAATCCCATGAAAATCATCAAGTAGTATGTCATTAATTGGATTTGCCCTGGCATGTTTAAGTTTTTTTTACCTTAAATGTGTCAAGCTTCTAAAAGTGCAAGCAGACAAATGTCAGCATATACCATGAACATGCAGCAAAATTTGTATAAATTAAACCTGCAATTACACATCAGCAAGCATTATGTAATAGTCATGCATTTCAGATTTCAAGATATTGACCATTTTGAACTCACTGATGTACCACTGCTTGCAGTAGAATTTCAAAGAACTGCTCAGTAAGAGTAAATCAATTGATAACTTTTGTCTTGTGCTTTATAAGCAGTGAATTTGATAAATGTTATCTTGTGGAAATGACGTAGACCAATGTTCAAGATAATGAGTTGGGAATAATATTTTTTGTAGTATATTTGTTAATTTGCAATTTGTATCAGAAGTGCTTCTTAGATTCAGTGTTCAAGGTTAGAAAAGAGCATGAATGATATTTCAAAAATCACAAATTGAATAGAGCAGGATGAGGAAATGAGGATGGAGGAAAATGTAGTTTGATTGAAATAATAAGACAGAAAGGACACTTTTAAAAATTAAGATAATTAACATGTACAATAAGAACAGTAGCACAGGAATTGACTATGGAAGACAGTTCCTGCAGTGTGTGGAATTTCTGAGTGACCAATACTCACTTTTGCAAACAAACGAAGAACATGTCTCCAACTATGACACAAGCTGAAAATGGGGCTCTTGCAGTGCCATGGTAATATCTCTGCCTCCAGGCTAGACGATCTGTGTTGAAGTCACAGTTGCTCCAGAGGTATATGATAACATATCTGGAAAGTTGATTTTTTAAGAAAAGAGCAAAGAACAAAGAAAATTACAGAGATAATGGGAACTGCAGATGCTGGAGAATCCAAGATAATAAAGTGTGAAGCTGGATGAACAGGGCAGGCCAAGCAGCATCTCAGGAGCACAAAAATGTGATGAACGGTCTAGGCCCAAAACGTCAGCTTTTGTGCCCCTGAGATGCTGCTTGGCCTGCTGTGTTCATCCAGCTTCACACTTTATTATCGAAGAAAATTACAATACAGGAACAGGCCCTTTGGCCCTCCAAGCCTGCACTGACATGTTGCTTGTCACAACTAAAACTCCCTACCCTTCCAGGGACCATATCCATCTATTCCCATCCTATTCATATGTTTGTCAAGATGCTCTTTAAAAGTCACGCTAGTATCTGCTTCCACTACCTCCCCCGGCAGCGAGTTCCAGGCACCCACCACCCACTTGCCTCATCCATCACCTTTAAATGTTGCCTCTTCCGTCTTAAACCCTTGGCCCCTGGTAATTATTGACTCTTCCACCCTGGGAAAATGCTTCTGAGTGCCCAGTCTGTCCATGCCCTTCATGATCTTGTAGACCTCTATCAAGTCTCCCATCAACATCCATCGTTTCAGTGAGAACAGCCCAAGTTTCTCCAACCTCTCCTCATAACTAATGCCCACCATAGCAGGCAACATCCTGGTAAATCTTTTTTGTCCCCTCTCCAAAGCCACCACTTCCTCTCGTAGTGTGGTGACCAGAATTGAACACAATATTCCAAATGTGGCCTAACTAAGGTTCTATACTGCTGCCACATTACCTGCCAATTTTTAAGCTCAATGCCCCAGCCGATGAAGGCAAGCATGCCATGTGCCTTGTTGACTACCTTTTCCACCTGCATTGCCACTTTCAGTGACCTGTCTACCTGTACACACAGATCCATCTGCCTATCAGCACTCTTAAAGGTTTTGCCATTTACTGTATATTTTCCATCTGAATTAGACCTTCCAAAAGGCATTATTTCACGTTTTAACGGATTAAACTCCATCTGTCATCTCTTTGCCCAAATCACCAACTGATCTATATCTTGCTGTACCCTTAGACATTACTCATTGCTATCAGCAATTCTACCAACTTTGGTGTCATTGGCACACTTACTCATCAGACCAGTTACATTTTTTTCTCCGAATCATTCATATATGTTACAAACAGCAAAGGTCTCCATACTGATCCCTGAAGAACGCCACTTGACACAGCTCTCCATTTAGAAACACACTCTTCCACTGCTACCCTCTGTCTTCTATGAGTGAGCCAATTATTTTATCCATCTTGCAAGCTCACTTACGAGTTGAAAATGCTGGAAATGCTTTGCATTAACAAGTGTCTGTATAAAGAGAAACTGAATGAACAGGCATGTATTATTTCTCTGGAGTCTGAACCCCAATGATCCCTGAATTTCAGAGTCCCAACCCCATTTACTTACATTAGATACCCAATGCAATTTTTTAAAGGGTTGTCAACTAGTTGTCAGGTAACATACTGAAATCCAATTGAGTTAAATCTCCCAAGTTTGGTGAAAAGATAGGCCGCCTTGCAGCAACAAAGCATAATCATCCCACTGTCCAAGGTGGGAGCTGTTGATCTTTTTGAAAGATAGAACCTCTCAGCAGCTGTGCTCTCTGGAGGCGATGTTAAAAAGAATCAGTTTGCAAACACTGCAGCTATTATGCTTTTATCACAGGGGACTTCCACTTTACTGAAAGGCTAGTGTTTTCAACAGTGGCTTTCAACCAAGGCTGGTGTGGGGATACTGCTGTTATTGTGATCTCACCTTGCCCATACCCTATTGTTCTTCCTGAAAGAAAAATGGCCCATAGGAAGCAGCATGCTTGCAACAAGCAGACTGATATTTTCCAGCCATTCTACCTCTGGTTCCTCTGCTGGGAATATTTCTGGTTGATGACATTTTGTCAGAGCTGGAAAATGTTAGCGATGTGGCAGAAGAGAGGGCAAAGGAGGAAGGAAGAAAAGAAAAGCAGGATAGATTGTTGACAAAAGGAATGTTGGTCCAAAGCAAAACAAATGGTATTAAGTGTAGAAACAAAAGACTGGTTAAGACAAGACATAAATGAGGAACAGCATAATCATGCACATCTGGCATTGAAAAAATGGAAATATAGTTTAAGACTTGAAGTTACTGAATTAAGTATGGAGTTTAGAAGATTGTGAAATGCAGGACTGGAAAATGGTGTTCTTTCTGACTGCATTGAATTTCCTTGGAATAGAATGTTCTTGCAGTGGAGACATGAAATCTTCAACTGAAGTTCCTTGAGCTAAGTTACAGAATGGAAAATTATGTAGGAATTTACCTGGGAAAAGAGTTGATGCAGGGAGTCCACATAGGAGTAGAGCAATATGTGTTCAATATATCCTACTTAAAAGCAGACATGACTAGATTCATGCAGGTACCCTTAGCAACACTTTCTTTTTGTCGGAAGTGAAATGATTTAAAAGAGAAATTGGTCAGTGAAAGGGAAAATACAGTCCAGTGTGGTGCAGGATTGAGGTCAACCCAGGACAAGAGCGAGAGCCACCAGATCATCCCAGTGAAAGATGAAGGCCTAAAAGGATTGGACATCATTCGTAAAGAGAACATGGTTACATTCAGCGTATTGGAACTATTTAATGTGGAGGAAAGCATATCAGAAAAGTCACCACCGAGAAGACGGACAGAGTAGGAACAGGCTGAAAAGATAACGGAGTCTTATTTATGAATCTTCAACAGAAGGTAGATTAGAACTGCTTCTGGCGTTACAGATGGATTTGCAAATTTTAAAAGAAATCTATCTCCTTATTCTTATTGCCTGTCCATAAGAAGATTGTAATTTAACTTCCTGCCCTTCTTAAACATTGGTGGTGTTTTTTTCCAATCCCTCAGTTTATGTACTCTGATTTTTTGTGAACTTCAATAACACTGTTTTTAAAAAAAAAGCAGAATTAGAGTTTATTTCACACACTCTAGGTTGCAAGGTGGAGTGGGGGTGGAGTTAGGGTTGGACGCATGCAACACAGGCATAGTGACAAACATGCTGAATTGAAATTTATGGCAAATGATTATCAACAACTTGGGGAAAAACCCAATGAGGAAAAACAGTTTAACAATGTTCTTACTTTTGGGATGGAGTCTAATAACATACAAAGCTTGAATTAGCTGTCTGGAATTCCTTTGTGAGGATGATTGTTTGACTAGCCAGCATTTCAGATCTTGTAGACACTTTTTGTTTCCCTTAAAATTTCTTAGAAGGCCTCCCACTGGAATTTTTGAAAGTATTGTGATCATTTTTGGAATTTTGATTCTATTGAAAATAGAGGCCTGAAGATGTATGTCATTGTTGTGGACATTGTTATAAAAAACAGGAAGTCTTTTCCAAGTGGTTACCAAAATGTACCAGTTGCAAGAAGACATGTGACTGCCACCAACATCTTGGGAGAACACCTGGAGTGTTAATGGAATAAAATCATTTTAACCTTGGGTGTACAACAGGCAGCATAAACTTGTTAAGTCTTTATTTTTCTTGTCAGTTCATTTCAGTAAATAATAGAGTTTCAGTTGAGAAGAACAAAGACTTGAGCTTTACTTTCTCTCCTGACAGATTTTAATTCAGTTCAGTTCAGAAGAAACTAGTCACTGGAGTGTTTCTACTTTGTGAGGTATTCAAGCAAGGAGACCTTATGATAGAATTAGGTCATTAGAATTGAAAAGTTTAGGTCATCAGAATGCTGAAAGGTTCATGCCATGAAATCCGGAGAGGATTCATAAAATCATCCCTACAGCTCATAATGAGAAACTTGAAGGAGTTAGTTAAGTAGAAATTAATTAAGTTGACTGAGGAATATAATTTCTGTGGATCCAAATTTCTGCAATGCATGGTGAAATGTTGTAATAGTGATTGAACTAATACCAGTCAAATCTAATATGTGGTTGGTTTGTTATTTTTATTTCTTTTATACAATAAAATGATGTTTTGTCGTTAAAGAATTCTGAAGCCTTAACTGGATATATTTCAGTGACAATAGACCATGTTAACTAAAAAAATATGAATTATCAAGCCAGATTTGATTATGGTGCCTGTCTAATCAGGTGGTAATATCAGCTGAGATCAGAACAAATCTTTGAGAGAAGCTTTCATTGAATTTAAAAGGGATTTGAGACTTTTTTAAAGAAATAGATATGCAGTTACTGGACATAAAACATGAATGTTATGGTGAAGTTTGTTGCATAGATTGGATTGTCAAAATGGTTTTGAATATTCGAAGACTTTTCTGGGAATGGATGCATAGTTGAGGATTATTTGAAATCTTCAACTAAAGCTATACTGAGAAAGCTAGCAGAAAAAATGAAGGCAGAAATCATGGCTTGATCCAGTCATAGCTTAAGTTAATTAATATTCATTTATAAACAGAAACATACATCTTAGAGAAGAAAATGAAAGGAAATTGGCAATGAGAATGGAAATAGAATTGTGAAAGGGGACATTATTTTAAGGTGAAAGGTAAGAGCTTTAAAGGGGATTTAAGGAAATTTGTTTCCACCAGAAGGTGGTGGGTATTTAGCACACACTGCCTGGGTGGGTAATTGAAGAGGTAACCTCACAACATGCAAAAAGTACTTCACTGAGCACTTGAAATGTGATAACAATCAAGGCTATGGGTCTAGACCCAGAAGGTGGAACTAATGTCAATTTAGAGTAATTTTGGTGGTACAGACTTTGATAGGCCAAAGGGACTCATCTGTACTGTATGATTCTATGAAAGTTTTATCTTCAAAGACAGAAGTCAAACAACAAGACTTGTAGAGAGAAGCTTTGAATAAAGGGAAAAGAGTTCTATATCTAAGGTGGAGGATTTCAAGACTGAGGGCATAATTTAAGGTGAGAGGGAACAGATTTTAAAGACACATGAGGCAAATTTTTTACATTGAGTTTGGTTCGTATGTGGAATGAACTTACTGATGAAGTGGTGGATGGGAGTACAATTGCCATCTTTAGAAGACATTTGAATAGATAGATGGAAAGAATAGGTTTGGAGGGATATGGGCCTGAAGCAGGTAGGTGGGACTGGTTTAGTTTGGGGTTATGCTTAGCCTAGACTTATTGGACTGAAGGGCCTGTTTCCATGCTGTATGACTCTATGACTTTATCTAATTTATGATTTTGTTTAACTAGGATTCTGTGTTTAGTACCTAAATTTAGAGAGGACAAAGCTGAAAGATACTTCACCTACTTTGAAACGCTAACAAGGGAGACAAACTGACCAAAGGATATTTGAACCTTAATGTTACAGTGTGTTTTGACTGGTAATGCCATGAATATGTATACCAGTTTGCCAAAAGACCAATCTGTATGATTTACTTATTTATCGTCACTTGCATTTCACAGTGAACAATACAGTAAAATACAGTGTAAAGCTTCACTGTAGGTGATGGGTGAAATCTTCCCAGACCCTGAACAATGTATGCTGTGGTACGAAATTTGGGAAAATCGGTTGAGGTTGACCTCATTGTATTTTCCTCTCAAGTCCTGGAATTTGAGATGAGGTTCTCAGAGACGTATTAGCAGGGATTATTGCTCATTTTTTACTTGATATCAACTAATTATTGTGCACTTTCTCATTTTTCCACCCATCAGATAGAATATAGACCGTGACAATTCCTGGCATGAAAATCGGAGTAAGCACCTAGTTACCCCCAGCTCACTCCTTGCTCCTGCAAGCCACCAACTTGGACACCTGGTACCATTGTTTCAGGGCACAGTCTTGGGCAGTGACCACACGCACATTACATCCATGGACTTTGGCATACAACATGTGCCAGCCTGTCTACTTCAACTCGGCACATCTCCAATTCACTTAAACTATGCTTTTTCAATTCAATGTTGCAGTTTTCAGCACACTGACACCTCTTATTGGAATGTTTCTGCAAGAACACTGTGTGCAGGGACAGACAACCAGTTCAGGATTGGACCAGGCTGCATCTTGGTGCTACTAGCTCGTACACAGCGTTCATTCACTTTGCTCCTCCCTGGATCCTCTCAACATCACTATTTTACCTTTTTGCACTTTGGCCCCTTAGCCTGATCTTAAAGGCTTAAAACACATTGTATTGCATTGTGGTTTAGCACAGACATAATGTCAGGCTGATGGTCATGGCTGTCAAGAGGGTAGACATGTATGGCACCATGCTACATCAATGTCATGTGCCAAATGTGTATGTGCCAAAGACACTGCACATACTTCAATCAAATGACAATCTCTCAAAAGTACAAAGGGACTGCTGCTCTGTCTAATCCAGGGAGACACCCTTCAGTCAAGGGTGTCCCAGCACAGTAAGTCATCTCCTACCTACCAGCCTCATCCTGCCTCCTTGACCTCTTGGTCCTCCCTGGACTGACCTATCCCCTTTGTAACTCCCCACCTACACGCCTTTATTGGCTCCATCCCCGGCTGTTTGACCTGTTTGTCACCTTTCCACCTATCTTCCCCTTTATCCCCCTCTTTCCTTCTGCCTCCCCCTCTCTCCCTACTTACTTCAGAATCCTTTCCCCTCCCCCATTTCTGAAGAAGGGTCCAAACCCGAAACATCAGCCTTCCTGTTCCTCTGATGCTGCTTGGCCTGCTGTGTTCATCCAGCTCTACACCTTGTTATCTCAGATTCTCCACCATCAGTAGTTCCCACTATCTCTCCCAGTAAGTCAGTAGCAGCCTCCGATATTAAGAGTCTTGGTAACATTCAACCAATTGTTTGCGGTGGTCAGGGTCAGTGGTCAGATAGGATGGAAGTGGAAGGCCTCAGCCATCTCCCAGATTATCCTGAGAAGAGAATTCTGGGGCCTTTGTGTGTGTAGTCTTCTCTGACTGTGTACCTCCTGGCATTGTCCTGTCTATTTATGAGGATGGAGTGCCTGGAACAAGCTCAAGGTCCCTCATTGCCTTGTCACTTTGCTGTTGGTACTGAGCATCTGTAGCTGGAGCAATGGAGTGCAAATCTTTGTGCATAGTGAACAGGCCCTGAGATTGCTGGACCCAACTCTCCATGGCAATAGCTAACCTGGCGATGGAGTCAGCCAAACACTCTTGTACCAGAGGTGGCAGTGTCCCAACTATGTTACTGCAGTCCTGCAACATTTGTGTGTGGTTGCCAGGTGCCCTCAAACAACCTGCCTGCTGCTCCTGTGACTGCTTCTGCATTTGTGTGGCATCCCCAACTGTCAACGCCATAGGGTCTTCTCCTGCCTGGAGCAGAGCAGGTGCTTGGTCCCTTGAAATCCACCAAATGCCAGTGACCTGGGGTGATCTTTTTACTTCACCAACTGTGGAGACTTAGCAGTGCTGTGTTCACCAGCGGGTACTCCTCAATCTAGATAAAATACCCGGCCAGGTGTCATTATGTGAGCTGGTAAGGGTGCAAGAGGGAGCCTTGCTGCTGCTTCCTTTGATTGGGGCGGAGGCATCTGGCCCAGCTATTAATACTGGAGTAAGTGAGGGGAAAGCTGATGAGCTGTGTGCAGTCACAGAGGAAGAGTGACTGTGAGGTAACAAAGAGAAGATGGTGACACGTACATGTGCAGAGAAGAGCTTTGACATTCTTGCAGAATTCCTTGGCATTTCATTAGACTGTGGACATCCCACTAACCTGTTAGCAACCTCAGAGGCTGGCAGGGTCGGTGTAATAGATTTATTGCCAGTCCTGGGCAAAGCTCTAGGGCCCTGTCCAGAAGGTGGAATGCCAGTTTATCTGTGACTGCACAAATAGCTTCAACTGTAGCAGTTCTTGTTGGCAGCTCGTGACGTGCCCACAACAGCCTTTTAAAAATGGTGTTGGCATCAGGGATCCTGGGATACCTTATTAGAGGTGAGTACTTTTGCCAGCGGTGAATGCAAAGATTGGGGGCACCATTAGGCTGTGGTATATAGTCAATTAGGTGAGTGCAGGATGATCATGTGAGAATTGCTGTGGGAAACCGTCTATGAAAATGACATTTAGCAAATTTCTGGTAAGATTAAGTCCTAGTTGTTACTGTTAAATAATGCTTGTGGAATTTGCAAGATTAGAAAGGAAAACATTTGGATCAGTGGTGTCAATCACTGAGGTTAGAGGAATATCTTGAGAATCTAAGAGACATTGTGATTATGGACGGATTTAGAAATAGTATTCCATTCAGCTTCAGCCTCTGTATGTGCACCAACCGAGGCCCTATGCCACCTGAGTAACATACCAACAAAATGGCAGTACCTGCCGTGTTCTGAATCCCTCCTGACCCAAACTCACAACAACAATGAAACCTCTCATTGCATTCCGCAGAGTCCAACATAATACAAGATAAATTATGAAGCAATTGGCTCTGCCTCCTGTGCCACTCTTGCAAGTGTTAAAAATTCCAGTTCACTTCTGGATTTCATTCTATTTTTTTTGTCTTGCCACTATCTGCTGCTTCTTTGGGGTGCTAATATTCAATTGGAAGGAAAAATGGCATAGGGCAAATCAAATTTGATCAGCATTTCAACACTATGGATCCTGTGCTTTAGCTCATCAAGCTGACACTGACTCTGCCCACCTTGGACTTTGTCCCAGCCATTTTCCAGTTACAGTAAGTATCTAGTAAACAGTAAGTGATGATAGGGATTGCAGATCACAGTGGGTATGGCAGTACTGGGATCTGCCTGGTCACCAGGCATACCCTTCTTCCCAATGTCCATGACTCCTTTACTGTGCAATAGTCTGACAGCCCATTTCCATCCATTCCTCTTCACCCATGTGGCAACCCACCACATTTAACTTTGTCTCTAACCTCCTCCCTGCCACCAAGTCTGAACAATACATCCTACTGACACCCACGGTGGTGGTGGTTTTAACCTGGGGGCCATCACATCTCAAAAGAGCGGAAAGGCTGGGAATGACAGTCCTTCACAGTAGCCTGAGCCAGTAGAGGAATTGAACCCACACTGTCGGCTTGGCAAATCAACCACCCAGCCACTTGAGCTAACTGACCCCCATTTGCACCCTCCCTGTAGAAGTTGTAATGATGGTCACTGGAAATAATCTCCCAATCTTTTCCAAAATGGCTGTTTGGTTGAATGAAATGCAGCTAGTTTGCAAATAGCTGTAGCTGTTGAAGTGATGTTTTAGTGTTTTGCACAGTGAGCTGATTCCCCATGGATTGCTCCTGTGGACCAGCATGAAAGGCAACCAGTCTGTCTATGCGAAAGCCTTTAGCCTCTGGCTGACACAGGCATGGAAAGGCGAGATGAGGCATGGATGCTGCAAACATGCAGGTAGACACTAAGTGAGTGAGCCCTAAGAGAGAAAGTGAACAGCCCTGAGATGCAGCCTGGTCCAATCCTTGTGCTGGGTGTCTGTCCCTGTACCCAAAGTGCCCTTGCATTGCTCTTTTAGTGCCAGTTGCTAGTGCACCTTAAAATGCAAGACTTAACTTCCTAATCATTCAGCAAGTGAATTAATGAGGTGCCATCAGGGCCTTGAGAGGTTATGTGATTGGCAGCCATGGATTGTGCCATGAGATGGCATTGTGCAGTGATCGACAAGGAGGCTCTTTGCAGCAAGCAGCGAGCTGAAGGTGCCAAATACCTACTTTGACATCCATGTCAAGAGTTCTCGGCGTCCAGTTTGCTCATGGCAGGTTGTAGGATAGAAAGCAACATATCGATGAAGCAAAGTATGTAGTTAATAAGGTCATTAACAAGCAATAATATACTGGAATTAGACAACATACCACTGTCTAGAATGAATCTTGCCTCAGCACCTAGAAACTGGATAAAAGCTGCAGCAAGTCTTTCTGAACATCAAGGTAGGTCTCATATGATGCTGCCATATTTCTCACTATGACAAATGTGATCAAAGTGGACTTGTGTAAAATATGGTTGATATGAAACTCATTGTGTGTTTCATCTGATTACTGTTTATGTGGCATTGAAATAGTGTTAACAAGAACTTTTGGATAGTATTCTGAATCACTCGGCTAATGCTATTCCCAGAGTCATCACAACGGTTTAAAATATTTTATGAAAGTAAGCAAAGTTCCTCAATTTATCTATGTTTTACATGCACGTTGACAGCACAGATCAGGTTTCTGTACTTCACTGTAATTACTAATTACTATTCATTACAAATAAATATATTCCAGCTACAACTAAACAATTGTATGCAATTATAACATGTTACTCTAAAAGTTAAAACTCTAATCCTTATAACATTCATCCTATACCCACAAGAAGACATTAACAGGCACAAAAAAGGGGTCTAATGAGCTAAGGAAAAGACTGGGAAGGCAGATCGATGATCCCTATCCACAGGGTTCAAAGAGGTGAGTTTATTTATCAGGACCTATTGAAGATTGATCTTCAGTCTTCCTTCCTCTGGTATCTTTACTTACTTGCAGGTGGCACAGACCATCTGCTTCACTCTTTTATATGTGACTTATCGGCTAAAAGCCACAGCGTACTACAAGTGGTGAGTGGAAATAACTGGCTGTGTTCGGGCTTGACGTCTTTTGACAGCTAAGAAAAGACCAGTACCTTCCTTTATGGAGATCCAATGGCTTCTGACCAAACATTCACACCCACAAACCATCCAGCTACCTGGGAGCCAATCACATAGTTGTTGGCAGGCCACCTTCATCATTGACAACCGATCATTATTCCACAAACCAATCAGCTGTTTGATGCCAGTTGTATCTGCCTTCGTACACAGCCCCTGGTTGTACCTCATCTGTCGTAACCTTCCCCACTGCTTGAATAAACAGCAGTGTAAACAGAACTTACCTTGAGTGTCTTGTTTTTAAAAATGCAATAATCCTTTCTACATTCCTTGGTCTTATACAACAAGCTCTTTTCCCCCTTCAGTCCACAATCAAAAATATAGAAAATAGAGACAGTCTTTATAATTAAAAATGAAAGTATATACTAAGGATAACTTTCAATTTTTCTTTTCATGTGTAATGTGCAGTGCAAAAATATATTCTTTCTGTTTTGGGAATTTATATTGTTTTACAAAGACGGAATGTAAACGTATGTTAGTGCTGTGAAGGTTTTTCTTCAGCTCCAAAGTCATTTAGAAATAGCAAACTAAAGTATTAGCTCTAAAATCGCTACAACTGCATTACAGCTTGGAAGAACACCTGGAGAGTTAATAGAATAAGATGTTATTTTGGGGTTTATGGCAGCCAGTGTAAACATGCTAAGCCATTACTTTTATTTTCAGTTCAGTTCAGAAAACAGCAGACTTTAAGTTGAGAAGAATCAGGAGTTGAGTTCAGGAGCAATTTTTATTTTCTTGCCTCGCAGATTTTTTTCAGTTTGGTTCACAGGAAACCGGTCAGTACAGCTGCAGTATATTTCCCTGTGAGACATTTCCAAGCCAGGGGAGATTGGAATAGAAATCTTCAGGTTGTTAGATTTGAAAAAGTTTAGCCTGTAAGAATTATGAGATTCATCACACCAGCCCTAAGGAGAATCTTAAAATTGTCTGTACTGTTCAAGGACGGGAAAATGTCAGTTAAGTAAAAACTCTGACTTAAAATATGATTATAATTTTGTTTGGAAACAAGTTAGTGGTCAGCCGGTAGACACTGAAAAAGCCATAATAGGCTGCATCCAAAGTAGTGAAGTAATTGGACTTGCATTCCTCAGTGAGAGGCTGTCCTATCCTCTGGAGCTGCTGACCATTCTGCTCCAGGGCACGGAGCAATGCCACACCTCCACTATGGGACTCCACAGTCCCAGGATGAAGGTTCCTTCGATACCTGGACACAGATAAAAGTGGAAGGTTGGACAAGGTGGATCCCAGGGGAAGAAATCAGGGGTGCAGAGTGTTTTTCACAAGTCTGTGCGGGGAAGAAGGGAGTGGAGGTAATTATCTTCTGGGCTAGTGCTGCTATGTGAACAGACTATGCTCTAGAGATAGTAATCTGCTTCATTCACACATTTTTTAAAAACTTGTAAACGCAAAGGAAAATACCCACCACCCCAACTATTATTATGCTGTAGACTTTTTAGACAACCTGTTTAAAATGTTACCGAACCTCTGGAACAAGTGGGGCTTGAACCCATTCCTCCTGACCCAGTGGTAGTGACACTACCACTGCTCCATAAGAACCTTCTGTTATGCTGTAGGTAAGGCAATACTAGGGTCAATTGAGCTCTGGTAAGATAGGAAAATCCTTAAATATCTATTGACATCTGATGGGTGGGCTGCTAATTTAGGCTAAGCTCAGAGTTGGGTGGGAAGGTGGTAGGCTGAGCACTTGTCTTATTTTATATGCCTCCACATTCCATTCTAAACACACACAGTAGGCATGTAACATCCAGACCTTGTTGTGTCCCATGATGTTCTATTCTAGGATCACTTCCCTTGTCTCTGTAAATCAACACTTTAGACATAGGGCTTGACAGAAACATGTTTAAACTTGACAGATGACATTGAGAAGGAGATATCAAAAATAATTAGGAAGATCAAAGAGAGTTGCAAGGACACTCTGTTAAGACAGGATTTCTCTGAAATCCAATAATTAAATACTAGAAAAAGAGCAGTCATTGAGGCAGTCCATGGTGGAGCAGGTTTGAGGGAACTTTAACGCTAGATCTCCAAAAGTGAAGAATTTGAATACCTTGTGTAAGAGGTAAAGTTGTAATGATATTGTGACGGTGTCATTAATATCTGGGTAAGTGTTGAGAATTCCCTGGAAACTGTATTGACCACATGTGCTTGTTGCAGTGTTCTGTGTGCTGTTTTGACCGCAGTTTGTCTGATGACCCATACTTACCTTATGTTAATTCTGAACATGAGGGTATAAATTCAGTTTAGACAACGTAAACATAGAAATAGAGGAAATAGCAGTAGGTGTAGGACATTTGACCCTTCAAGCCTGCTCCAGCTTTTGTTATGACCGTGGCTGATCATTCAACTCTGTATCCTGTTTCTGTTTTCTCTTCAGAACTTTTGTTCTCTTTTAGCATCAAGAACTATCTATCTCCTTCTAGAAAACATTAAACTGTCTGTGCTGCTTCCTGTGGCAGGGAATTCTACAGGCTTACCACACTGTGGGTGAAGACATTTCTTACCATCTCAGTCCTAAAGGACCTACCCCATATCCTTAGACTGTGACCCCTGGTTCTGGACTCCCCCACCAGTGGGAGCATCCTTCCAACATCTACAATGTCTAGTCCAGTTAGAATTTTATAAGTTTTTAAGAGATGTGCCCCTGGTTCTTCATACTGTCTGAATATAGTCCATGCCGATCCAGACTCTCTTCACGTGTCAGTCCTGCCATCCCAGGAATTAGTCTGATAAACCATTGTTGCACTCCCTCCATAGCGGGACATCCTTTCTCAGGTAATTAGACCAAATTTTCACACAGTACTGCAGGTGGGGTCTCACTAGGCCCTGTACAGTTCAGCAAGATATCCCTACTCTTGTACTTAAATCCTCTCACTATGAAGGCCAACATACTGTTTGCCTTCCTTATCACATACTACAGATGGTTTTACTTTTCTAACCTGATGTAGTAAAATTTTATTTGCTTGTTGAAACTATTAGAATCCTGTAGCTTTATTCTCTTAGTTTAAAATCCCAGGTGTTTACTATTTCTACTTGAGACAAAACAATTACTGGTTCCTAATCAGATCATGACATAAATGTGGCAATGCTTTCTGGGATCTTAATAAAAGGTACAAACTGACTGTTTCTCATGATTGCATGGTCTGAAAGGAAGAAAAATAGATGCAAAATTGAATGAAGGAGACAAAGGACAAAAAACAAACATTTATCACACAGAAGAAAATGGTATTATGGAATCTACCTCTTAGAGTACAATATTGAAGTAGAGGTCACTTTAATATTAAAGAATAGATTAGAAAATAGGTGAGGAAAGTTGGAGAAGATGGAATCTGGAAACAGCATTGGCACTTGGATTAAGACTATTGGTCATACGAAGAATAGAGATGAAGAAGTAAAGAGTAGTGATAAACGGGTGCCTTTTGGAATGGCAGTGGGGTACCACAAGGTTTGGTGCTGGGACTGCAGCTGTTTATAATATACATTAATGATTTAGACGAAGGCATTAAAAGTGATATTAGCAAATTTGCTGATGACACAAAGTTGGGTGGCAGTGTGAAATGTGAGGAGGATGTTATGAGAATACAGGGTGACTTGGACAGGCTGGGTGAGTGGGCGGATGCATGGCAGATGTAGTTTAATGTGGATAAATGTGTGGTTATTCACTTTGGTGGCAAGAACAGGAAGGCAGATTACTATCTCAATGGAGTCAAGTTCGGTAAAGGGGAAGCACAATGAGATCTAGGTGTCCTTGTACATCAGTCAATGAAAGCAAGCATGCAGGTACAGCAGGCAGTGAAGAAAGCTAATAGCATGCTGGCCTTCATAACAAGAGGAATTGAGTATAGGAGCAAAGAAGTCCTTCTGCAGCTGTACAGGGCCCTGGTGAGACCACACCTGGAGTATTGTGTGCAGTTTTGGTCTCCAAATTTGAGGAAGAACATTCTTGCTATTGAGGGAGTGCAGCATAGGTTCACGAGGTCAATTCCTGGAATGGCGGGACTATCATATGTTGAAAGATTGGAGCGACTGGGCTTGTATACGCTTGAGTTAAGAAGGATGAGAGGAGATCTGATTGAGACGTATAAGAGTATTAAGGGATTGGACACTCGGGAGGCAGGAAGCATGTTTCCGCTGATGGGTGAGTCCAGAACCAGAGGACGCAGTTTAAAAATAAGGGATAGGCCATTTAGAACTGAGTTGAGGATAAACTTCTTCACCCAGAGAGTGGTGAATATATGGAATGCTCTGCCCCAGACGGCAGTGGAGGCCAACTCTCTGGATACTTTCAAGAAAGAGATGGATAGAGCTCTTAAAGATAGTTGAATCAAGGGTTATGGGGATAAGGCAGGAACAGGATACTAATTGTGGATGATCAGCCATGATCATAATGAATGGTGGTGCTGGCTCGAAGGGCTGAATGGCCTATTCCTGCACCTATTGTCTATTGTCTAATAAAGACCAAGGTGCTTTGACTGAGAAACCTATTTCCATTTTGCGGTTCTGTTTGCACATTCACAGAATTGTCATGGTACAGAAAGAAGCCATTCAGCTTTTCATATCTGCGTTGGTTGTCTGGTAACTGAATGCCTTTCTCCAGCCTTGTCATCATGTGCCTGCGTAGTATTTTCAGCAAGATAGACATCTAATGCCCTCTTGAATACCTTCCAAACAGTGCATTCCTCAGTACTCACTGTATGAACATAACTCTTTTCTCACATTACAACTACATTTTCTGCAAGTTACTTAAAATCCATGCCCTGTCGTTCTTGATCCTTGTAGGAGTGGTAACAATGTCTCCCTCTCTACTCTGTCCAGACCCTTCCTGATTTTGAAAACATCTATTAAACATCTTTCTGAATTGTTTATTTTGAATCATTCCAGTCCACTAATGTAAGCATGTGCAAAAGATATAAGCCACAAAAGGGAACCAAAATATTTTTGTGTAAACCAGCAACAATGTACTGTGGAAGAATATGATTTCACAGCCATCAATTTCAATATTATTCAGAATATATGGGCTTTGCCAATTAAGCCAATGTTCTAGCGCATCCCTAATTGCCTTTGAGAAAGCGGTGGTGGGCTGTAGTTAGGACTGGACAATAAAACCTAGTCTAGCCAAGTAAGCCTACATCTCCTGAATGCATAATACATAAATAAAAGTGACAGCTCTGAGTTCATAATCTTCCATACCACATTATTGCTAAGTTTTTAATCATAACCATACAAATGAGAGAAATACTGAGAGGACATTGATAGGAATATTTCACAGGTTGCCATTTAGTGAGAACCAGTTATCTAACTAACCTTTGCACCTACATTGGTGTGGCACACAGAAAAATGGATAAAAAGACTCCAAAAATATTTAATTATTCATTTTCAACAAATGACTGAAATAGAATGATTAAAATGACAGAACTCCACGAGGATGATGTTTTAATGATGCAGTCAACTGAATTTCTGAAGCAGTTTGTTTTGCATAAAAAATAAATTTTTATTGTTGATTCACATTATCAAATATTTCTGTAAACAGTAAATATAACTTGAGTGCAACTAAATATTAATAAAATTTAAGCCACTGTCTTTATTCCACGCTATAAATTCCTTTGCGTAACCGTCAATTCTATCCTTTGCCCTGAATATTTTCTGAGGATGAACAAAATTGGTTGTTTGAATTTTGTGTCTGATTTGATCCTGAGATGAGGTTCCAAGAGTGTGTCAAGTCTACCACAAATGTAGCCTTCATCTAGCTCCATAATATCACCCACCTCCATTTCTGCTTCCCTTCATTTGCTACTGAAACCTATGAGAACTTCTATTACCTCTAGCCTTAGACAATCTCAGTACTCACTAATTTTCCATTCTCCATAAACATCTAACACTCTGCTACCTCTATCCTAATTCACAGTACATTGTGTTTAGTTGTCAGTCGTGGCTCACTGATCTCCATTGGTGCTCAATCTGCTTGCATTTCAGTCTTAAAATGCTTGATGTTTCATCTTTTCCTATGTCCATAACTGTCTCTAACCATACAATCTGCTAAAGTCTCTGCAATCCTCCAATTCTGAACATTCTGAATTTTAAGTCATTGACATTTGTGTTGAATTTTAAGGTATTATTAAACCTGTACTATAAGAATACTGGTATGGTAAGCACTGTCTATGATCCAGTGAGCATTTAGATGATATAGAATATAGGAGCAAATGCTGATATTGCCACAGTGCCACAGCAATTCAAATGATTCGTCATTGTAATATTGAAACACAGCATGTACCTTTAGATATAACAATGATGATAAATCTGCATAAATATTGCCGTGATAGCAGGATCTAATGGAGCAGCAGTTTTTAACGGATAACAGAATTTTACATCATGAAGGATCACAGTTAACATTTTGAAACTGAATAGATATTAAAATAAACAGAGATTATGGAGCTGATAGTGAAAACTTTTTTTTTTCTCTGAGCTGTACATTCACCTTCTATTTCCAATGTCCCCACCCCAGTTTTGTCTGAAAATTGTGCATAAAGCTGAAAGAATTTAACAAAATTTTGTTAAATTAATCTTAATTTAGGAAACAAAAAGCAACCAAAATGTCAAAAAAATGTTGTTATATTAGGGTTTATACTTGATATTTGAAACAAATTCCTAACATCCTTGGAAGGCTATCTGATTCAAGATACTTTAGTACATTTTGAACAGCTGTTTCCTTAATAAAATTTCAGTTTAAATTATGGGCACTGACATAAGTACTAAAAGATGTAGAGGTTGGAAGAAAACCATGACCATATCTTAAAACCCTGCAACTTTAATACATATGTGTGTAAGCTCAAGTTCTATAGCTTAGTGAACTGTTGTAAGATTTAGCTCATATATTTGATTGTAACTGCATAGAATGGGTCAAAACAAGTAATAACAATCAACTATATAAATGTTAAAAAAAATCTCAGCAATGTTATAGATTAGGAGCAAAGATCAGATGGGAGGAATGTATTAATGATCATATGTTCTCTGATGGCAGGGTCAGTTATCTCAAATAGTTTGTAAACAAAGAATCTAAATATCTGTTCAAGTAATAATAAAGGAGATCAATACCATGTTTGCCACAGCAGTGAGGAAATAGGGTCCAAAGGGAAGAACTAGCCCTTACTTGAGATCAGTGAATGACAGATAACTGAATCAGATAATAGAAGACTAAAACGGCTAAGTTGTAATATATACAGTATGAATACTTTAGCGGTCTTGTGAGATAATACATCAGAGTAGGGTGATCAAAATAATTCTAGGATAATTCCTGTTCAGGTTTTTACATTATTGTCTGTAGCCAAAACAGAAATAAAAACATCTTTCCTGTAATGTAGTGACCAGGGATCAACACAATACTCCAGGTGTGACCTAACCGAAGTTCTGTACAGCTCCAATATAACTTCCCTGCTCTCATACTTTTATCAGTTGAAATATAGATTAAGTGTCCCATAAGCTTTTTTAACAACCTTATTAATCTATCCTGCCACCTTCGTGGATGTGTGGACAAGCTCCTCAACATCCCTCGTGTCCTCTGAGCTTCCTAGTGTCCTGCCATTCATTGGCTACTTCCTTGTCTTATTACTTCCAAAGTGCATCACCTCAAACCTATCAGGGTTAAATTCCATCTGCCACTGATCTCTCCATCTGACCAATCTGTTTATATTCACCTGTAGTCCAAGACCTTCTTCCTCACTGTCAACCAGCCAATCTTCACATCGTCGCAAACTTACTTTTCTTCTCCCTAACCCTACACCCCAACATGCTTGTCAACATTGTTTATATATAGCATGAACAACAAGGGACCACCACAGGTATGCCACTGGACACCAGCCTCCAGCCACACAAACGACTATCTACCACCACCTTTTGCCTCCTGCCACTAAGCCAATTTTCAATCCTACTTGTCAAGTTATCCTCGATTCCATGTACGTTTACTCCTTTATCAGTCTCCTATGTGGGACCTTATCAAAAACTTTGCTGAAAACCATATTAATACAGAAGGGATGCTCTTGATGATAGGGGAGTGCAGAACCAGTAGCCGAAAGATACAGGGTGGGCCATTTAGGAGTGAGATGAGGAGAAATTTCTTCACCCAGTGGATGGTGAGGTTGTGGAATTCTCTGCCACAGAAAGCAGTCAAGGGCAAAGCATTTAATGTTTTTGAGAAGAAGATGAGTATAATTCTTGGGGCTAAGTGAATCAAAGAATATGTATTGAAAGCAGGAGCAGGGTACCGAGTAAGGTAATCTGTCATGATCATAATGAATGGTAGAGCAGGCTTGAAGGAGCAAATAACCTATTCCTATTTTCCTTGTTGCTATGCTAATTTTCACAGTAACTCCCTGCCATGTCTGGACTCTTAGTTGCCCTTATCTCCTGGTTTTGTGTAGCAATGAATAATATGCTAATATGAACCGTTAATCTTACCACATGGAAGAAATTAAGCATAGCTACAGCACTTATATCAAGACTATAATGTGCTATAATTTAGCCTTATTAATATAATATCATCATATAATATCATCCATGTTTCAGTATTCTGTGCATAAATCACATAAAGATAGTATCCACATACAGAAGGTAATTAGGAAAACAAATGAAATGTCATTTATTTGCAAGAAGAATGGAATGTAAAAGTCAGGATGTTTAACACAATTGTATAGACACTATTAGTACTGCCTCTGGAGCACTGTGTACTGTTTTGGCCTCATTTAAGAGAGACTACAAGTACCATACAAGTAATCCAAAGGTTTATTTAACTGATAATTCAGACAGGTGTCCGTCCTATGAAAGTTTAGGTCAGGCTGAGCCTGTGTCCATTAGAGTTTGGAAGTGACAATTGTATTGAAAGATACAAGATCCTGAGGGTTTAACAAGGTGATTTCTGGAAAGATGGGCTGAATCTGACAAGAAATCAGACAAGTGTCAATTTTTGCAAGTTTCATGGATGGTTTCTCTCCACGAAAACTAATAGGTTTTAATGAGCTCTCATTAACTAGGGTACCACTCACCATAGGCGGAAGCATTCACTGGGTCCCTGGCAGCAATACCATCTTTGACCTTCAGCTACCCTAGAACCTTGTGAAAATCTAAGGAAATGATTGCTGGGTCTGTTGTGGAGATATTTGTATCATTGATAGCCATGGGTGAGGTGCTGGAAAACTGGGGGTTGGCTAATGTGATGCCATTATTTAAAATACGCAGTAAGGAAAAGCCAGGGAACTATTGACTGGTGAGCCTGATGTTGGTGGTGAGTAAGTTGTTGGAGGGGATTCTGAGGAACAGAATTTACATGTCTTTGGAAAGGCAAAGACTGATTAGGGATAGTCAAGATAATAAAATGTGAGGCTGGATGAACACAGCAGGCCCAGCGGCATCTCAGGAGCACAAAAGCTGACGTTTTGGGCCTAGACCCTTAATCAGAGGTTCGTGCATGAGAGGCCATGTCTCACCAAATTCATTGAGTTTTTTTGAAGAAGAGACAAAGAAGCTTAATGAAGGCAGACTGCCAGACATTGTCTATGTGCACCTCCAGTAAAGCATTCAACAAGGTTCCACATGTTAGACTTCTTGGCAAGGTTAGATCGCATGGAAAGCAGGGATAACCATTTGGATACAAAATTGACTCAAAGGTATGAGACAGAGGGTGGTGGTCGAGCATTGCTTTTCAGCCTGAAGACCTGCGGTCAGCAGTGTGCAGCGAGGATCAGTGCTAGATCCACTGCTTTTTGTCATTTATATAAATAGATAAAATTATTTGGTTTGAATCTAGGAGGTATGGTTAGAAAGTTTGCTGATGACAGCAAAATTGGAGGTGTAGTGGATAACAAAGAATGCTACCTCAGAGTACAATGGAATCTTGATCAGATGGGCCATTGGGCGAAGGAGTGGTGGATGGAGTTTAATTTAGATAAATTAAATTAGATAAATGTGAGGTGCTGCAGTTTGGAAAGGCAAATCAAGTCAGGACTTATGCACTTAATAGTGATGTCCTGGGGAGAGTTGCCAAACAGAGAGACCTCCACTCCAGCTACATATTTCCTTGAAAACAGAATTGCCGGTAGACAGTTTGGTGAAGATGGTGTTTCGTACACTTGCCTTTATTGGTCAGTGCTTTGAGTATAAGAGTTGGGAGGTCAAATTGCAGCTACACAGGACATTGGTTAGGCCACTTTTGGAGTATTGCATTCATTTCTTATCTCCCTGCTATAGGAAGGATGTAGTGAAACTAGGAAGGGTTCAGAAAATATTTATGATGATGTTGCCAGGTTTGGAGAGTTTGAGCCATCGGGAGAGGCTGAATATGCTGGGGCTACTTTCCCCGGAGTGTCAGAGGCTGAGGGGCGACCTTATAGAAGTTTGTAAAATCATGAGGGTCATGGACAGGGTGAATAATAAAATCTTTTCCCCAGGATAAGGGAGTCCAAGAGGGCATAGGCCGAAGGTGAGAGGGGAAAGATTTAAAAGGGATCTAAGAGGCACTTTTTCACACGGAGGGTGGTGCGTGAATCGAATGAGCTGCCAGAGGAAGTGGTGGATGCTGGTGCAATTACAACATTTAAAATGCATCTGGATTGGTATATGAATATGAAGGATTTAAGTGGATAAGGGCCAAATGGGACTAGGTTAATTTAGAATGCCTGGCTTGGACGAGTTGGACCGAAGGGTCTATCTCTGTGCTGTACATCTCTATGACCCTATGACTATGTGCCTGGTCAAGCCTAGACAGTTCAGAGTTATCCTTCACCATCAATGTAGTGGCACAGCAACCACAGACCAACACCTTTCATGACACTTAGCTGGCACAGCTGACACCTGCTTTCACACACAACTGCACACACTTACATCAATCACTGTTTAATCACTAGGCCATGATGTGGAGGTGCCAGTGTGGGCCTGGGGTGGACAAGGTCAAAAATCACATGACACCAGGTTATAGTCCAACAGGTTTATTTGAAGACACAAGCTTTTGGAGCCTCACTACTCCTGACACCTGACAAAGGAGTGAGACTCCGAACGTTTGTGTCTTCAAACAGACCTGTTTGTCTATGTTTTTCTGAGAAAGGGTCCAGACCCGAAATTCCAGCTTTTCTGCTCCTCTGATGCTGCACGGTCTGCTGTGTTCATCCAGCACTACACCTTGTTTTCCATTGGTCTATAGCCTGGGTTCGTGTGATTTTTGACCTTAATCACTAGGCCATACATCTTATCTGTCTCCTTAGTCACATCACATCTTACAACCCTCTATGTCGTACTTTTTTTAATTTTTATGAGATACGGACATCAGCATTTATTGCCCATCCCTAACTGCCACAGGACATTTACAGTCAATCATATTGCTGTGGGCCTGATGTGACATATATGCTCAACCAGGTAATGATGATAGATTTTCTTCCCTCAGAGACAGTAATGTGCCAGATAGGTTTTTATGATAATTGACAGTGGCTTCACAGTCATCATTTGACAAGATTTTTATTCCAGATTTTCTTTTATTGAATCCAAATTTTACCATCTGCCACGCACACGTTAAATCAGCCTGAGGATCTGGAAAACAGTGCAGTGATATGATCACTGTACAGATGCCCCTTTCACCTGTTCCCAAAGCGCACTGTAGACCAGCATTTTCTTGTTGTTCAATGTTCGACTGTCACATACTGGGATGCCTTCAAACAGCTCAAAACATTCACCTTTTCTTCACCAACACCAAAAGCAAATGAGTTGCAAGTAAACAGAAGCTGCATTTGCTTCTTAAAACAGAAACAAATGGCTTACATGTCAAGCATCAAGAATCCTCCAGTCAATGAATGATCACTGCACCAAGCTCTCATCTGCGAGAGCCAGGTGTTGGTTAAGTACTACACAAAAACCCGAAAGAACTGTGCACGCTAGAAATCAGAAACAAAAAACAGAACTTGCTGGAAAATCTCTGGCAGCATCCGTGGAGAGAAATCAGAGTTAATACTTGGGGTCCAATGACCCTTCTTCAGAACTAATGGTGGCTAGAAAAATGATGGTTTTACAGAAAATGAGGTGAGGGGAGGGTAGAGAGTAAACAATAGGTGGAGATAGACCCCAAAGAGAAAGAAAAAAATTGGACAGACAAAGGAGAGCTTAAACATGAATCTGTGGGCATGATTAGCTTCTAATGGGGATTATTAGTGACTGATAATAGGTAGTGAGTGTATGGTAGCAGCCCATGTAATGCCAAGGTTGTTAGTCAGTTAGTTAGGTAAGGTGCTCAAGCCCTAACATTGTTGACCTCAATATTGCATCCAGAAGTCAGCACAATTCCAAGTAAAAATGAAGTGCCGTTCTTCCAGCTTGCACTTGGCCAGGGAAGAAGATGGCATGTTGAAGTAGCAAGCAACTGGAAGCTCAGGGTCTCTTTTGTAGTCAGAGCATAGGTGTTCTGTGAAACTGTCACTCAATCTATGTTAGTGCAGATGAAGCGTAGCTTCACCTGGAAGGTGAGGTTAGGCTCTTGGATACTAAAGAAAGAGGAAGTAAATGGGCAGGTGTTACACCTACTGTAGTTGCAGGGGAAGGTGTCATTGGGCTGTCAGGGGGTGTGATAGGAGTAAGGGGAAGAGTGGACCAGGATGTCCGGAGGGAATGGTCCTTGTGGAAGGCTGACATACATGTATGTGTCTGGTGGTGACATCTGTTGGAGGTGGCAGAAATGGATGTGCATGCTGGTGGCATGGTAGGTTAGGACAAAGGGAACCCTATCGCTGTTGTGGGTCAGACTTGGCTGAGTGCCCTGTCAAGTAAGGTGTTGGGGAATCCTTGGTTGACAAAGATGGTGGACATTTCAGAGGTCCCTAATTGAAGTTGGCATCATAAGAACAGATACAATGCAGGCGGAGAATGCAATAGAATTGTTAGAGGAAGCATAGTATGTGGATATATAGCCAAAGTGTGAGTTAGTGGGTTTGTAGTGGATATTGGTGGTCAACCTATCCCCAGAAATGGATGATGAGGAAGGGAATGGAAGATTCAGAGATGGACCAGGTGAAGATGAGAGCTGGGTGGAAATTGGAAGCGAAATAGATAAACCTTTCGAATTCCAGACAAGAGAGGGGAGAAGCACTGAAGATGTCAGGAGAGTTGTGGGAGGGGGCCAGAGTAGGACTGGAATAAGGAATAGTCCACATACCCCACAAATAGGCATGGCTGGGGCCCATGCAGGCATCCATGGCCACCCCTTTGACCTGACAAAAGTGAGAGGAAATAAAACAGAAGTTGTTTGGGGTGAGGATGAGCTCGCCCAGGCAGAGGTGGGTGGCAGTTGATGGGGACATTTCAGGCCTTTCATCCAGGAAGAAGTCTGTTCTGCACTGTATTGTTCTATGTTCTATGTTCCAAGCAGAGAACCCTGAGATCATCCTGATGGGGATAGACATATAAAGGGAGTGCCTGACCATGTTGAAGAAAAGGCAGCTAGAGTCCACAAAATCCTGAAACTGATGTAAAGTGTTGGAGGAATCACGATGGAAATAGACAAAGACTGGGTAAGGGGATAAAAGGGAGAAATCTCTGGCCTGTATTTCCCAACACTGCTGTGTCCTCTCCTGCAGAAGGTGGTGTTCTTCCTGCTTAATGTCCATAAGACCATAAGACGAAA
Source organism: Stegostoma tigrinum (assembly GCF_030684315.1). Lineage (NCBI taxonomy): Eukaryota > Metazoa > Chordata > Chondrichthyes > Orectolobiformes > Stegostomatidae > Stegostoma > Stegostoma tigrinum. The sequence goes on along the minus strand of NC_081356.1, from coordinate 65,034,732 downwards.
AGACATAGGAGAGGAAGTAAGGTCATTCGGCCCATCAAGTCCACTCCGCCATTTAAATCATGGCTGATGGGCATTTCCCTGCACTCTCCCCGTAGCCCTTGATTCCTTGAGATCAAGAATTTGTCGATCTCTGCCTTGAAGGCATCCAACATCCCGACCTCCACTGCATTCTGTGGCAATGAATTCCACAAGCCGACCACTCCCTGGCTGAAGAAATGCCGTCTCATTTCAGTTTTAAATTTACCCCCTCTAATTTTAAGGCTGTGCCCGGGGGTCCTAGCCTCCCCACCTAACAGAAACAACTTCCTAGCGTCCACCCCTTCTTAGCCATACATTATCTTGTAAGTTTCTATTAGATCTCCCCTCAACCTTCTAAACTCTAATGAGTACAATCCCAGGATCCTTAGCTGTTCATCATACGTTAAACCTACCATTCCAGGGATTATCCATGTGAATTTCCACTGGACACACTCCAGGGCTAGCATGCCCTTGCTGAGGTTTGTGGCCCAAAATTGGACGCAGTATTCTAAATGGGGCCTAAGTCTCAGGAGCACATCACTGCTTTTATATTCCAACCCTCTTGAGATAAACAACAACATTTACATTCGCTTTCTTAATCACAGACTCTACCTGCAAGTTAACCTTTAGAGTATCCTGGACCAGCACTCGCAGATCCCTTTGCACTTTTGCTTTACGAATTTTCTCACCATTTAGAAAATAGTCCATGCCTGTATTCTTCTTTCTTAAGTGCAAAACCTCACATTTACTCACATTGAATTTTATCAGCCATTTCCTGGACCACTCTCCTAAACTGTCTAAATCTTTCTGCAGCTTCCCCACCTCCTCAGTACTACCTGCCTGGCCACCTATCTTCGTATCATCGGCAAACTTCACCAGAATGCCCCCAGTCCCTTCATCCAGATCATTAATATACAAGGTAAACAGCTGCGGCCCCAACACTGAACCCTGCAGGACACCACATGTCACCGGTTGTCATTCCAAAAAAGAGCCTTTTATGCCAACTCTCTGCCTTCTGTCAGACAGCCAATCCTCAATCCAAGCCAGTAGCTCACCTCGAACACCATGGGCCCTCACCTTGTTCAGCAGCCTCCCGTGAGGCACCGTATCAAAGGCCTTTTGGAAGTCTAGATAGATAACATCTACTGGGTTTCCCTGGTCTAACATACCTGTTACCTCTTCAAAGAATTCTAACAGGTTTGTCAGGCATGACCTCCCCTTACTAAATCCATGCTGACTTGTTCTAATCCGACCCTGCACTTCCAGGAATTTAGAAATCTCATCCTTGACAATGGATTCAAGAATTTTACCAACTACCGAGGTTAGGCTAATCGGCCTATAATTTTCCATCTTTTGCCTTGATCCTTTCTTAAACAAGAGGGTTACAACAGCAATTTGCCAATCATCTGGGACTTTCCCAGACTCCAGTGGCTTTTGAAAGTTCACGACCAAAGCCTCCGCTATTTCCTCAGCCACCTCCCTCAGAACTCTAGGATGTAGCCCATCGGGGCCAGGAGAATGATCAATTTTTAGACCTTTTAGCTTTTCTAGCACTTTCTCTTTTGTAATGCCTACCATACTCAACTCTGCCCCCTGACTCTCCCTAATTGTTGGTAAAATACTCATGTCTTCCACTGTGAAGACTGATGCAAAGTACTTAAGTTCTTCAGCTATTTCCTTATCTTCCATCACTAGCCTTCCAGCATCAATTTGGAGCAGCCCAATGTCTACTTTTGCCTCTTGTTTGTTTCTTATGTATTGAAAGAAGCTTTTACTATCATTTCTAATATTACTTGCTAGCCTACCTTCATATTTGATCCTCTCCTTCCTTATTGCTCTCTTTGTTATCCTCTGTTTGTTTTTGTAGCCTTCCCAATCTTCTGATTTCCCAGTGCTCTTGGCCACTTTCTAACAAACAGAGAGATTCCCCTCTCCCCCACCACCCCAGATTCCCATTAACTCTAGTTTTGCTCAGCCTCCTTGATGCCTTGCTTGGTCAAACGTGGGCTTGATATCAAAGGTTGTCATTTTCATCTCAGCTCTGGAGTTCAGCTCTTTTATCCAAGTTCAAACTGAGGCTTTAATGAAGTTAAGAGCTGAGTGTCCCAGGAGGAATGCAAACTATGGCCTTCTTAAGTAGTTGCTTAAAAACCTTTCCACAGTTTGAGAAAAGACAGCCATTATACTCCATACTATATATTATATGCTCCATATTAGAGAACGGCAGGGCTGAATGATATAAAGAATAACCAAACTCTAGTGTTTGTCATCAAGAACATGATCAATGCATGGCTAACAGGTCATAATGATTATGAGGAGAATACAACAACATGGATTGTCCTGCTTCAGAAAGGGAACAGAGTGTGAGAGAATAGGGCATTAAAGAGCCTTAGCAAAACCAGAGCTCATGGGAATCGGGGGAAACTCTCTTTTGTGAGAGCTGTACCTAGCACTGTACATTTTTTTGTGGATTTTAAGAAGAATAAACATTTGTCCTTTATATTGCTGAATGTGCATGCTAGCCAATTATTACATGTTTCTTATTGCTGAAAAAGTAGACTGATTAGGGCTAAAATGAAACACACCAGTTTAAAACATAATGCTCCAATATATCCTGCGCTATCACATAAGTTTCAAATGTGTTCATTTTCACTGCCTCCAGAGATTTTTCCTGTGCTTTGAAGGTATCAAATTTGGCCTCTTATTAGTTGTAAAACGCTTAAGGATTGGAGTGATAATCTTTTAAAAATAACATTACAGGATAGAAAAAACAGGACTAGTTGAGTTAACTTTGTGGTAAAATCAAATACATACTTCAACCTTAAACCAGAACGTTACTAAAGTACTTATGATATATTGTCCTTATATTTTGCCTGTTAGTTCTCACTGTTCTCCTATTCAGTCTTGCTAAAGGATGCCAATGAGTTGAGATATATTTATGATTTATTCTTTCAATTCATGAATCGTACCACGTGATTGGAAAATTATGCATTTATCTCAATTGTTTAATAAAGGTGACAGGAGGAAACCGGGGAATAATAAACCAGTTAGTTAATGCCTGTTGTTGAAAAATTGCTTAATTCATCAAAGAAAAGTGTGACTAAATGCATTTAAGGTTTTCAGCTGGCTAAAGAAATGGCTAAAGTGGTAGAGTCATAGAGATGTACAGCATGGAAACAGACCCTTCGGTCCAACTCATCCATGCCAACCACATATCTTGAATTAATCTGGACCTGTTTGCTAGCATTTGGCCCATATCCCACTCAACCTTTCCTATTCATGTTCCCATCCAGATGCGTTTTAAATGTTGTAATTGTACCAGCCTCTACCACCTTCTCTGACAACTCATTCCTTACACGCACCACCCTCTGCATGGAAAAGTTGACCCTTGTGTTCCTTTTACATCTTTCCCCTTTCACTTTAAAACTATACTGTCTGGTTTTGGACTCCCTTACCATTGGGAAAAGACATTGGCTGTTCACCCTATCCAATCCCCTTGTGAGTTTATAAACTTCTATAACATCACCCCTCAGCTCCAGGAAAAATAGCCCCAGCCTATTCAGCCTCTTTGTATAGCTCAAACTCTCCACGCCGGTAACATCCTTATAAATCTTTTCTGAACCCTTTCAAGTTTCACACCATCTTTCCTATAGCAGAATTGAACACAGAATTCCAAAAGTAGTCTAACCAATGTCCTATGCAGCCACAACATGCCCTCCCAACTCCTATACTCAATGCACTGACCAAAAAGGAAAACTACCGACCAAACTTGTCAAAACCTAAACATAGTTGCTAAATTGTGTCCATTGTAGATGGTGAAGGAACCAGAGGGAAAAACACACTTGAAAATATTCTCATCAATCTACCTGCTGCAAATACTTGAAACACTAAGTCCGTTCTTCACTCTACAGACAGTGCCAGACCTCTGTACTTCTTCAACACTTCCTGTTTCAGACAGGGAAATGTCTATGGGTGGATTTATATCGACTTCCTGAAGACAACTGTTCTCGTTCCTCATAAAAGGCTAATAACAAAAGCTAAAATTCCAGAACTAAAGGCAAATGATCTACCTGATTAATAAATTAGTTGAGGGGGAAAAAGCCAGAGAGTGGGGATAATGGAGAGATAGTCTAATTGACTAATAGTGTCCTGCAAGGATCTCCATTCAGGCTTCAACTATTCACTGTATTTTTTAATGATTTGAATGAGGGACAGAAAACCACATATATCCCAAACTGAAAATGACCATTCATGATTTATATAAATGATTTGGATGTGAACATAGGAAGTATGGTTAGTAAGTTTGCAGACAACAGCAAAATTGGTGATGTAGTGGACAGCTAAGAAGGTTACCTCAGAGTGCAATGGGATCTCGATCAGATAGGCCAATGGGCCAAGGAGTGGTAGATGGAGTTTAATTTAGATAAACATGAGTTGCTGCATTTTGGAAAGGCAAATCAGGGCAGGACTTATACACTTAATGGTAAAGTCCTGTGGAGTGTTGCTGAACAAAGAGACCATGGTAAACAGTTTCATTACTCCTTGACAGTGGAATCACAGGTAGATAGGATGGTGAAGAAAGCCTTTATTGATCAGTGCATTGAGTATAGGAGTTGGAATTCATGTTGCAGCTGTACAGGGCATTGGTTAGGAACCACTTTTGGAATATGGGGTACAATTCTGATCTCCCCGCTTTCAGAAGGCTGTTGTGAAACTTGGAAGGGTTCAGAAAAGATTTACAAGGATGTTGCCAGGGTTGCGTGGTTTGAGCTATCAGGAGAACTGAATGGGCTGAATCCATTTCCCTGGACCATCAGAGGCTGAGGGGTGGCCTTATAGACATTTACAAATTCATGAGGAGCATGTATACAGTAAATAGGTAAGATCTTTCCGAAGTGGGGAGTCCTAAACTAAAGTTCATGAGTTTACGATGAGTGGTAAAGATTTAACAGGTACCTAAGAGGCAACCTTTTCACATAGAGGGTGGTGCATGTATGGAATGAGCTGCCAGAGGAAGTGGTGAAGACTGGTACAATTACAACATTTAAAAGGCATCTGGATGGCCACTTGAATTGGAAGGTTTGAGTGGGATATGGGCCAAATGCTGGCAAATAGGACCAGATTAATTGAGAATATCTGGTTTGCATGGGCGAGTTGGACTGAAGGATTTGTTTCTGTGCTATACTTCTCTATAACTCTATGACTCTATGACACAAAAACAAATGGTAACGAAAACTGTGTAGATGGAAGGGTAAAGTTTCAAAAAATGTTGATGAATTAAATGAATGATAAAAACCTGCAAATGAATGTCAATGTAGGCAACTTTTACAAGCAGAGGAGAAATAATAAGGATGACTCCCTTTCTCTCTACCTTTCAGCTGACCATGAACTGTGGTTTATTTTTTAAATAATATTTTAACCCCTACTTGCTATAATTGTCAGGAATATATAATTTACAGGTTTTGATGTAAGTTGCAAAAGTAAGATAAATAGCAAAGAAAACTCATGTTTATTATTCAACACAAAAATATATATGTGACTGCACCCACTTTCACACAAGGAAATTAGTGTGGGTTTAGACGTTAATAATTAAAGAATCCTTTGTCACACCTCTTTATCAAGTGAATAATTGATATGATGCAAGCCTTTAATTGTGTTTTGCTTTGCTGAGGAGCAAATCTGGAGTTTTAGGAGGATATATTCGTTGATGTTTTAGTAGCACGTAGATGCACAGTAGCAAATTTCTACTGGTGTGCTCCAGTCAAGGTTCAATAGAGAAACTCAAATATAGTTCCTCAGGGAAAGAGGTCAGCTGATCTGAATCTTTGCCTGTTGATGTTTCTCGAACAGGGTCTTTTTCATTCACTGATCCTGATGTTTCTTCATGCCTGTTCCAAAAATGGGCCTTATTATATCTCCTGATCAGAAAGTTCGTTTCGGTTTTGTGTCCAGGGCATTTTTCCCACTTTCCTCATTCATGAATTTCAGATCAATGGAGCATTGTTCGGCAATGTGTCTTGTGTGGCTCTACTTCACTTACCACCTTGATAAGGTATAGTATTTTACATGCTTTTTCCAGAATTTCAGCTTGCAGGCGAAGAATCTGCAAAAATTGATTGTGAAAGCAAGTTTTTTAAATCAACTGGAGAAGTGTAGCCATAAAGCATAGGAAGGCTTATTTGTATTTTAACAGCTTTTCAAAGATATGGCCAGAACGGTCATTCACATCTTAATGACTTCGTCAAGATCTCCACAGGCTATCTGGAAGTCTTTTGGCACAATGTTAGTCCGTCTACCTCAGAGCTTGAAAGCTGGGGTTCAAGTCCCAACAGTTTGAGAGGTGTGTCATAATATAGCTGAGCAGGCTGACTTTTTTAAAAATGTCTATCATATCTGCTGTACTACCATTATGAATCCTTAGTATTAAATCATCAAGAAAGTCATTTGTATTTATTATATACGTTTTAACGTCTCAGCACTGGTATTCCTTGATGAATCCACATTTGTTCAAGTGACTATTTGTTGTCCCAACTAGTCTGTTATTTCTGGACTTCACATTCTTTTTTGATCAAGTGTGCCATATTTACTGCTATTCAATCCTCTGGCACCATCCATATCTGTACCTAAAGAAGTTTAAGTTCAGTGCCACTGCAATTTCCACCCATACTCAGATATATCTCATCCAGACCTGGTAACTTATCACTTTTAAATAATCAGTCTTTAAATGCCTCTTCTTTTCAATTGTTAGTCTATCCATTGTCTCAATGAGTTCCTTTTTTTTCAATTTGAAAAAGACAAAATACTAATTTACTAACTCAGCCAAGCCCTCCGTTCCCACATGTAATTGCATTTCTGGTCTCTAATCATCATTATCCTTCTTTTTAATATTCTTTTGTTATTTATGTGCTTGCAGAAGACTTCAGGATTCCCTTTCATTTCAGCCACCATTCTCTTTACTTCTGCTTTAATTCCTTTATTTCTTACCTTCCCCTTCTGAACTTTCCTAATAGAACCTGGTTCTCACTTGTATTATCAATCTGTCCCCAGTTATATATATGCTTATTCTGTTTCATCTCTCTGTCTACCTCTTTCATCACCTAGGCAACTCTAGCTTTGTTTGTTCTATTTTTTTTCTGTTGAGATTGTATCTTGACTGTACTTTACTATCTCCTCTTTAAAAACTGTCCATTATGCTAGTGCAATTTTACCTGCCAATCTTTGATACCAATTTATCTGATAGACGTGTTCCCACCCAACTGAAATTATTCTTTCTCCAATGTATTATCTTTAATACATTTGCTTTTTGTCCTTTGCATAGCTAACCTAAACTTTATGGTATTATAATCTTGTATTTTCTTCACCTTTTATGGAATAATCCTGTGTTCTTTTGTTAAAGAACATTGGTGGCCTTGTGTAAATATGTTTTGTAATTTTCACCAGTTTCAAAATTAAAATCATGATCTATCAAGGAAGATCTAACTCTGGGATCCAATTCTCCCACACAGATTACAACAAATTTGGGACTATTTGGTGGCATTGAATTCTGTTGAATTTTTGAAGGATCTGAGAATCTTTCAAAGGAAGGAGTTTATAGGTGACTAGATATAAAGATGGGAGTTCTTGGGAATTGTATAACCTGGGTAGACTTTCAAAATGGCTGAATGCTACTTAAATTCATCTGAGAGTAAAAAACATAATTGCAAATTGTTTGTAATCTTTGACTCATCTTTGGGAGAGTAAACTGATAAATTGAGGGTAGAAAGGTAAAAGGTTGAAGGTTGATGGGCTGGCGTGATGGCTCAGTGGCGACACTGTTGAATTACAGTGCCAGTGATCTGGCTTCCGTTCCAGATTTGGTTAACTCTGTGTGGACTTTGCGTGTTCTCCACAAGTCTGCATGTGTTTCCATTAGGTGTTCTGGTTTCCTCCCACATTTCAAACATGTACAAATTAGGTGAATTGGCCGTGCTAAATTTCCCCATGGTGTTCACAATCTGCAGATTAAGTGAATTAGCTATTAAATGCAGGGTTTACAGGGGTAGGGTGGGGGTATTGGTCTGGGTGGGATGCTCTTTGGAGGGACAATGTGGACTCAATAGGCTGGCCTCTTTCTGCACTGTAGGGTTTTTGTAATCCTAAATAAAGTAAGATCATGTAAAAATGAGATCCTTGAGACAATTACCCACCACTTGCAATGTCAGGGGGCTGGGGGTAGGACCTGAGTTCGAGATGTTAGACTAGAATTAGTTAAGATTCAGTGAAATAAGCAGACACAGTTGGACCAACATAGGAGAAGGCGATGTAGACATCAATTGCAAGGGTAGTGACAGATTGAATTTTCTTGTCTAGGTTAATTTTCAACTTTCTTGAATGTATTTGTACCCTTCACGGAAACAGGAAATATTTGATCACATTCTTGGCTTGATAGATGGAACAGAATTTTGAGGTGTCTGGAGGTTATCCATTCATCCCAGAGGACCTTATCTCTGCCCCCTTGTATTTGTGTTGTTATGCTTTGTTAAGTTCCTGATCAGCATGAAATGTCAGGATGATCATGGAGAGAGAATTCAAAAGTTGTAATATTGCTAAAGGTCAGAGTTTGGAACTTCTTGTGTGGAAGCTCTCAATTTGGGGTTTATGTGGTGTGAATGTTAATTGCTATTTGTCAACCCAAGTACCTTGCCCAAATGGATTGCATCCTTGCATTTTACAAGAAATTGGACAACATAATGGAGGTATTATCATGTATATTTAATAATGAAATAAAATAAAAGGCTTAAAGTCAAAGGACTGATGAACAACTAATTTACTTCCTTTTTGTCAGAAAAAGGACACAATATCAGTAAGCTTTGCATGTACAGGAAGGAGAGATCACATCCTGAGTGAGGCAAAGCCCGAGTGAGAACATACTTCTAAGAATTTTGAATTAGGTGCCGAGGGGAAGTGATTCTTTTTTGCTTGCTTTTTGGTTTAGTTTGTAAGTTCATTTTAACAGGGCAAATGAAAGCCCTGGATCAGGGGCCCCGCACAAAACTCAGGGTGATATCACATGAAAATTAATTGGTTGGTAATAGTTGCTAATTTGGCTATCTATAATAGGTTATTTTCAAATTAAAGGTAAATAGGAGCAATATTTAACAGATTTAAAATTAAAATATCAGTGGGATATTTTTAAAAGAAGGTATTAAGAACTAAGTAAACAGAATAGTGATACAGAGCCAGACTGATGTGTTGTATCTGCATAATGTGAGAGCTGGTGGACCCCATTATGATTCCTAGTGACTACACCTGTAGCAAGTGTTGGTTGCTTGAGGAACTCAGAGTTGATGAGCTGGAGTCTAAATTTCGAACATTGCAACACATTGGGGAGGGGGAGAATTACGTGGATGCTGTGTTTCAGTAAGCAATCACACGCCTTAGATTAACTATCTTGAATTTGGTCAGTAGTCAGGGATAGGATGGTGTGAATATGAAAAAGGCAGGCAGAGGGATCTATGGGGTAGTGTTGAAGGAGTCTCAGCCCTTGAGCTTGTCTAACAAGTTTGAGATTCTTGCTTTCTTTGTGGATGAGAGTGGGGCCTATAGGGAGGATGAACAAGCTGACCATAGCACCGTAGTCTATTCAAGAGAGGGCAGAAAGAGAAATGTAGGTGTAATCGGGGACAGTATAGCCATAAATATGGACACAGTTCTCTGTGATCAGGATAAAGAGTCCTGAAGGCTATCTGCCTGCCTAGTGCCTTTGTTCGGGATATGTCATCTGGGCTGCAGAGAACCTTCAAGTGGGATGGATAAGATGTCATGGTCCATGTAGGAGGAAGTGGAAGGAGGTTCTGATGAGGGAATATAAGCAGCTCGGTGCTGAAGTGAAAAGTAGAACCATGAAGGTAATAATCTCGAGATTACAAACTGAGGCATGAGCTCAAGAAGATTAAAGAGGTAAATCCTCCGCTCAAATGTTGGCGTAGAAGAAGCAGGTTTGAATCCATGGGGCATTGGCACCTGGGGAAGGAGGGACCTGTTCCAATAGAGCAGCCTTCACCTGAATCATGTTGGGACCAGAATCCTGATGAATTGCATAAGTAGGTTTGTAAAAAAAGGCTTTAAAATAAGTAGCGGTGTGAATTTAGTTGCACAGAAAATTAGCCAATCAAAGTTAAAGGAGAAGGTATGACTACAGATGAGTGAAGGGGTTGATTGTTACCAGAAAACAAAAACAAGGGACAGAATGTATGAATGTCATATTGTACCAAGGAGCCATAAAAGCATAAGAAAACTTGCTAATAGAATAAACTTGAAGGCTTCAAGATAATAAAATGTGAGGCTGGATGAACACAGCAGGCCAAACAGCATCTCAGGAGCACAAAAGCTGACGTTTCGGGCCTAGACCCTTCATCAGAGAGGGGGATGGGGGGAGGGAACTGGAATAAATAGGGAGAGAGGGGGAGGCGGACCGAAGATGGAGAGTAAAGAAGATAGGTGGAGAGGGTGTAGGTGGGGAGGTAGGGAGGGGATAGGTCAGTCCAGGGAAGACGGACAGGTCAAGGAGGTGGGATGAGGTTAGTAGGTAGCTGGGGGTGCGGCTTGGGGTGGGAGGAAGGGATGGGTGAGAGGAAGAACCGGTTAGGGAGGCAGAGACAGGTTGGACTGGTTTTGGGATGCAGTGGGTGGGGGGGAAGAGCTGGGCTGGTTGTGTGGTGCAGTGGGGGGAGGGGATGAACTGGGCTGGTTTAGGGATGCAGTGGGGGAAGGGGAGATTTTGAAACTGGTGAAGTCCACATTGATACCATATGGCTGCAGGGTTCCCAGGCGGAATATGAGTTGCTGTTCCTGCAACCTTCGGGTGGCATCATTGTGGCAGTGCAGGAGGCCCATGATGGACATGTCATCAAGAGAATGGGAGGGGGAGTGGAAATGGTTTGCGACTGGGAGGTGCAGTTGTTTGTTGCGAACTGAGCGGAGGTGTTCTGCAAAGCGGTCCCCAAGCCTCCGCTTGGTTTCCCCAATGTAGAGAAAGCCGCACCGGGTACAGTGGATACAGTATACCACATTGGCAGATGTGCAGGTGAACCTCTGCTTAATGTGGAATGTCATCTTGGGGCCTGGGATGGGGGTGAGGGAGGAGGTGTGGGGACAAGTGTAGCATTTCCTGCGGTTGCAGCGGAAGGTGCCGGGTGTGGTGGGGTTGGAGGCTTTGTATCTTAATGCACCAACAATTCAGGATAAGGTAGATGAACTGGCAGTGTAAATCGAGGAAAATGAATATGATGTCAAAACCATTGCAGAAAAATTGTTACAAGGATACCACAACTGAAAGTTAACATTCAGGAATATTTGCCCTTTTGGAAAGACAGGAGGGATGGGAAAGGTGGTGAGATAGTACTATTTATTAAGAGATGAAATGAGGGCAGTTCTGAGACTCGATCTAGGCTCAGAAGATACAGGATCCATTTGGGCAGAGGTGATAAACAGCAAGGGATAGAAGACATTGGTAGGAGTGGAGTAAAGACCACAAAACAATAGCCACTCTGTAGAAAAGGTTATAAATTACTAAATGATGGGAGCAGACCAATAATTATGGGTGACCTTAATCTTAATGTCTGTCAGGCTAATCAAAGTATAAAGGGTAGATATGACAATGAATTCATAGAATGCCTTAGGGATAGTTTCCTAAAGCAATATGTCATGGAGCCAACCAGTCTTCAGGCTATCTTGGATCTGGTAATGGGTAAAGTTGCAGATTTAATAAATGACCTCAGAGTAAAAGATCTCCTCCGAAGTAATGATCTTGACATGATGAAATTTAATATTCAGTTCAATAGTAAGAAGCTTCAGTCTGAAACAATTGTGTTTAACTTAAATAAAGGGAATTACAGTGAAATGAGGATAGAGTTGGCTGAAGTGAACGAGGCAGATAGATTAGAAGGAATGACAATAAGCAAGCAGTGGCAGACGCTTAAGGAAGTAATTTATGACTCACAGCAAAAATACATCCCAATGAGGAGGAAGGATTTTAAGAGAGGGATACAGCAACCAAGACTAACCAAGGAGGTTAAGGAGAGTATAAAGTTGAAAGAAAAAACATATCAGGAGACCAAAGTCAGAGATGCCCTGAAGACTGGGATATTTTCAGAATACAGCAAAGGAAGACAAAAAAATCAAATGAACAACAAGGGGAAATTAGCGAGAATGTAAAAACTAACAAGCACAGCTCTTGAAATATATTAAAAAAAGAGAGAGAAGGGTCAAAGTGAACATAGACCCCTTAGAAAATGAATCTAGAGAAAGGATTATGGGGAACAAGTAAATGGCAGAGGAGTTAAACAGCCACTTTGAGTCATTCTTTGAGATGATAAATACTTTGAACACCTAATTAATACCAAAGGAAGTGGGAGAGGAATAAAGTACTATCACCATGACTAAAGAAGTAGTAATAGACAAACCAATAGAGCTATAGACAGGTAAGTCCCCTAGCCCTGATGGCTTGCATCGTAGGATCCTAAATGATGAACCTACAGAAATAGTGGATGCATTGGCTGTAATTTTTCAAAATTCTTTGGATTCTGGAAAAGTACCAGAGGATTGTAAAACTGCTAATGTGACACTCCTATTCAAGAAGGGAGGAAACACCAAGTGGGGATGAAGAGACCTTTTTCAGGTTGGTGATCTATAACCAATGGGGGATCAGTGCTGGAGCAACAATTGTTTCGAATATATCTTAACAAAGAAGGAAGTGAATGTACTGTAGCCAATTTGCAGACAATACAAAATTAGGTAGAAAGCGGGTCGCAAGAGGGATACAAACAGTTTACAGGAAGGATATGTAAACAGACAAAAGGTTAGCAAATGGACTATAATGTAGAAAAATGTTTAGGATCTCTCCTCACTGTGGTTTAGAAGAATGAGCAGTGATCCCACTAGAACTGGCACCATGATCACAGATGATTGATTCTACTTTTCATTCTAACTCGTGTTTTGTAAAAATTGCACACCAATTATTGGCACTTATTTAGTGCAGAAATTCAAAATCTTTGAGTAGTGAGCAGATAGTGTTAGCATATACATATACCAATGACTGTTGATAAGCTTAAGAGTGCACAGATTAGCTAGCACGTAGCATAGTCTTGAACAGAGCTAGTTGTTCACTGCTGTTCACCAAACATAGATAGATTTAAGACAGATGTCAAAGGCAGGTTCTTTACTCAGAGAGTGGTAAGAGCGTGGAACGCCCAGCCTGCCAATGTAGTTAAGTCAGCTACATTAGGAGCATTTAAACAGTCCTTGGATAAGCATATGGATAATGATGGGATAGTGTAGGGGGGAGGAGCTTAGATTAGTTCACAGGTCGGCGCAACATCAAGGGCCGAAGGGCCTGTTCTGCGATGTATTGTTCTATATTCTATATTCTATATTCTAAAATGAAGACGCTTCTTAAGGAGCTTGACAAGGTCAATGTTGATTTGGTATTTCCCCTCATGAGAGAGTCTAGGACCAGACGGCATAGTCTCAGAATAAAGGGACCAATTTAAGACTGAGATGAGGAGGGATTTCTTCTCCCAGAAGGTTGAGATTTTGGTACTCCTTGCCACAGAGAGCTTTAGGTGCACAATCCTTGTGTATATCTATTGCTGAGGTAGATAGCTTCTTAATCAGTACATGAATCAAGGGTTACAAGGAAAACACAGCAAAGTGTAAATGAGGAATGTTGGAATCATGATCCTATTGAATTGTCGAGCAGGCTTGAGGGGCCAAATGGCCTCCTCTCATTTTTATTTCTTATGATCTATTGTTAAATTGTAATATTTCCTGGAAATTATCAACCAGTCAGCTTAACATCAGTGGTACAAAAAATAATGAAATCATCACTGAATGAGACAACAGAGAACATCTAGAAACATGATAATGAATTACAGGAAGGATATGTAAATAGGCAAAAGGTTGGCAAATGGAGTGTAATGTAGAAAAATGTGAGGTTATTCATTTTGACAGGGAGGCCAAAAGAACAGAATTTTATTTAAATTTACATTTCAGGATGCTATAGCCTAGTGGTATTATCACTACACAATAAATCCAGAAACTCAACTAATGTTCTGGAGATGCAGGTTCAAATGCTGCCACAGCAGATGGTGAATTTGAATTCAAAAAGGAAAAAAAAATCACTGACAACCATGAAACCACTGTCAATTGTTGGGGAAAAACCCATCTGGCCCACTAATGTCCTTCAGGGATGGAAATCTGCCATCCTTACCTGGTCTGACCTGCTTGTATTCACAGCAATGAGGCTGACTCTCAACTACCCTCTGAAATGGCCTAGCAAGCCACTCAGCTCAAGGGTAGCTAGGGACAGGCAATGAATTGTGGCCAGCCGATGATGCCCGCAAGTTAATTAAAAACAGGCAGTAAAAAGAGTAAGGCATTAGATGTAATTTACCTTGAATTTCAAGAGATCTTTAACATGGTGCCTCAGTTTAGATAAATGAATTAAGTTTGAGAATATGGAATGATGGGGGAAGTAGTAGAATGAATTGTTAGCTGCCTATAAGGTTAAAGCAGAGAATGGGATTTAAGGTTAAGTATTTAGAGCAACAGAAGAGGAAAGTGGTTTTCCACAAAGTGCAGCAATGGCAATCTGTTCTCAGATTAAATTAATGATTTTGATTTTGGAATTTCAAAGATTCCTAAATTTGTGACTGATACCAAACTGGTGTGGGGGGGGGGGGGTGAGCAGTCAGTACTGAGAAGGACTGTAACAAATATTGATGCCCTTCAATACTTTATGTCAAAGACAACTACTTTGACACACAACTATTGTATTATATGTTTAAATCAGGTAGTAATGAAGTGTGGGACAAAGTTTCTGGAACGCAAAGTAAGTAGTAGAAAGCAGGATAATGCTCAGTAACTGTCTCTTGGTGGTGCTGTTAATGATTCACAATGCAATGTAAGGCAGCTGTCCAGTCAACATTTCCATCTGAGATCGAACTCTACTTGCAGTGCAGAACTTGAGACAACAACTTTGAAATGTTAATCAATTCCGGCCATCAGCTGGACAGCCCGAGATTACTGCGTAAATACTGTTCGGCAATGGCTCTCGTATTTGCAGTATCAACTTTAAAATCCGTATCTTCCAGCTACATATCTCATTGTGATATTTCAGTCCTCAGACTCCAATCCCAAACCCGGGCCCTTGCACTCACTTTCAATTTGTTATCTCTTAAAATCCATTTTGCAATTTGTAAAATTCCTTGGGACATCCGGTTATTGTCGCTGGGTGACTTACATGTGGAATATTTATTGTTTTGAGGTGTGTGGAGGGCAACTAATGATTGCCTCAAGATCATTGTGAAAGGAAATAGAGTAGGTGCCACCTGTGGAGAGCAAGACAAGTCAAAACTAGACAGCAACCTGTACACAACACAATGTGAAAAAGGACTGGAGAGTTACCAGCGAAGAAAGTATGGTTGTAGGGATCTGTATGTCACCGGGTATGGGGTTGAGTGACTGATCGCAACACATCGTTTCCCGATTTCTTGGTAAAATGTCAAAGCCAACCAATAATCGAGAGACATTTAGGCAGCACTGATAAATTTTAAGGCACGTTCGTTCCTGGCCACCTTTGTTGTTGTGGCTACAGGAAAATAGACATCAACATGAAATAAAACAGAAATGTTGAAAACATACGTTTCACCGCTGTAGTAACTGAAAAAAGAAATGACTGGTGTGCGATTGGTTAATCTCTCTCACAGAATCCAGAACCACAGTATCTTTCTATCTCGACCTTTAGTTTTGATTTTACGGTTCTTTATTAAACTGCTGCGGCGATTTGAATGTTTTTTTTACAGCTTTGAATTTCTGTTTACAGGTTATGAATGTTCTGGGACTAGGGCTGCATTGGTTTTGCAGTCCTGGGCCGATGGGTGCGTTTCCTGCATAGCCAACAGCTCAGAATGGATTTCGTTAGGGGTATTGATGGTGAAGCGGGAGGGAACCGCAGTGAGCCCTGCTGTTTATGTAAACTTCGACCATTGGTGAGTTTGGATTCGCCAAAATACCACCTTTCCATATCCCAAATCGTTCTGCGGCTAATAGGACGGCCTAATTTTACCGAGAAATGTAACGCGAACAGTTCAGCAGGCGTCGGGGGACAGTTACTTCGCGTTAAATTGTGAATTATCTATGAACAATTCGCAAACCAGACTGAGCACCTGACCTCGAAAACTAATTTACTTCCCGATTCCAGCTAATGATAACGATCTCTATATTTCTTGTTTAGTAAATGCAACTGTTCTGGTCCAACTAGCTGTTCCTCGATCACTTATCCCTCACTGCAGTGGAACACTGTTGTTTCAGTCTATTTACGTGCGGTACAGCTACAGCTCAGAACCTGGGAATTGAGATTGCTCAGAGCTTCGTGATTCAGTCCCGCGATTTAGCAGGTATAAGACTATATGAGAGAAACCACTCCTGGAACTCTCTCTCTCTCGCTCTCTCCCTCCGTCTCTCTGGGATCTATCGCCTCGAGGTTTTGTTTAGATCAATGTTTCACGTCGCTGTCTCTGTTACCTACTACTGACCCTTATTCAAACAGCCAGTAAAAGACAAAACCTACTCCCGCGTCACTTGTTTAATATTTCCTCCTCACCCAAAGTTACAAACTGATTCCGTGAAAGAGCATAACGTTTGAACGGATTTCCTGGACCTGTACGGCTCATTTAACTGCCCCAGTGTCAGAATACTGGCGAACAGATTTCTAGCCTCCATATCCTGTTATTTTAAAATGACGCGCGACAAACAAATGTACTTTCGGTTGTTGATTTTAACACGATCAACTTCAAAAAGAAAAGTTGGAGTTTTTTTGCATTAATTCACTTTGCAGCTGAACATGTTTAATATGGATCTCAAATGTCTGTGGTCGTTTAGTATGACAATATCGTTTACCACTAACTGAGCGGAAATGCAACTGAACAGAAGCCGCCTCAATTGCTTCCTCTGATTTGGTCCGTCAGTCAGTGCGGGATGGATTGTTAACATGTCTATTGAAGAAAGCCGTCACGCTGGACGAGTAACAGAAACAGACAAACCTTTCAAAATGACATTACTCAAATCTTGACATATTAGTGGAGATGGGTTATTTGAGGAGTATAATTATCTGTGACCTCTTTATTTCAGAGATAGCTGCTGCCTGGCCCTCCTTCCTGCGTTATACTGCCGGAGACTTATTTGAATTTCAAACAACCTCAAAAGTAAATACTCTGAATTCCCAGCCTAAATGAAAATCTGTTTTGCATTCTCTTTCACGTTTCTATCTCCCCAAATATACATATTTCCTTCTTTCGGTCAGTTTCTCTCATTCCTGTATTTATTGATTGTGGAAGACCTGAGTACAATCCTGCTAGTTTTTAAACCGGCTTGTGTGTAGAAAATCCAAATAAAAAGTAAAATGTTGAAGTAGAGCTTCTTTTAAAAACATGTCTATCATCAAACTGAGCGTCCCGAAGTACACGCAGCAGAATTTATGCATGTCATCGCAACTAACCTAAACATAGCGAAAAATTCTTAATTTTCACATGGGTCACAGAAGGGACAGATACTAATGACACTTAAGGGCTTAATGCCGATCGTTGAAACTAAGCTTCATTTGGGGAGGAACTGGCGATCCGTGGAACAGCAAAAATGAGCTGTGGTACGAACTGTGCAGGGTTCATAAACGGATTTTGCAGGCTCCGATCAAATTAAGTTGCAAACAGTTCGAACTGCAGCCTGCCCTCGGGGAGCTGAGCAGGTGAAGTGTAGATACTGAAGAAGCCGGAGACGACCTTTGTTCACTTTTAAGATGAACTATGAGCTAATATTGGTGTAACCTTTCTTCGGCTGCAACGCGATAGTTTTTAGAACCGTCAGTTTTAAACCTTAAGTTTAAGCTTGAATGACTGGAGCAGATCTCGCTGCTGCCTGCTCGTTCGTTTCTGCGCTGCTTTACTACATTTCAGCAGGACCGCACACTGCGTTCAGAACACAGGCATATTCTATTGGCCGAGCACTCCTCGGAAATAGGTGTAAGTGAACTAGAATCGTGCAGTTTTTCCCCCTCTCTCTCTCTCCCTCCTCTTGTCCCTGAGCGATTGTCATGTGATAATGAAGAGCAACAAAGCGCTGAAGGGAACTGCAGGGCTCTTCTGCATCTGTGATCACAACAAGCCTCGTTAGCTCACACAACACAAGTGTGCACTGCCCGGCCTCTTTATCTCGGAGCAAGACAGCAAGGAGCTGCTTTTTTTTGGGAGGGGGGGAGAAAAAGCCGCATCTACAACTCTGGCATTTACAACAGCACAGTTTAGCAGCACAGGAATTCGTTCAGCGCCTTGGCATTCCGAGATTTTATGGCATCTTGGGCGGGCAATTCAGCTCGATCGTCGACAGTTATTGCTTAGCTTTCCGGGCGAGCTGCTTCGGTGAATTTGGTGCTGTCCTCTCGGTTTTCGCAACCTAACAAAATGCCTCGTCCGGGGAAAAATTCCTACAGTGATCAAAAGCCTCCTTACTCCTACATCTCACTGACTGCCATGGCTATCCAGAGTTCTGCCGAGAAGATGCTGCCTTTGAGTGATATTTACAAATTTATCATGGACAGGTTCCCCTATTACCGAGAGAACACTCAGCGCTGGCAGAATTCTCTCCGCCACAATCTGTCCTTTAACGACTGCTTCATCAAGATCCCCCGCAGACCAGACCAGCCCGGCAAAGGCAGTTTCTGGGCTCTTCACCCGGACTGTGGCGATATGTTCGAGAATGGGAGTTTCCTCCGCCGCCGCAAGAGGTTCAAGGTGCACCGGTCTGAACACTTGTCCGCCAAAAACTCACAAATGATCCATTATTTCCAACACCACCACCACCAGCAGCAGCAACAAGCCAAGTTGGGGTTGGCCACATCGGAGACGGCCCCAGGTATGGGACGCATACCCCATTTCCAGCCCTATGGAGTCAACGGGCCCCAGTCGACTGGATTTAAGCACCCGTTCGCCATCGAGAACATCATTGGAAGGGACTATAAGAATATGATGGCCAGTGGACTTCCTTTAGCTTCTGTAATGCATCACCTTGGTTACTCAGTGCCCAGCCAACTCAGCAACATGGTAGGATCCATGTGGCCTCATGTTGGTGTCATAGACTCGATGGCCCCCATGCCAGTTTCTCCAGAGTACAACCCATTTGGTGTGCCCATGAAGACAATCTGTCACCCGGGCACACAGACTATGCCAGCTGTCCCCGTGCCCATCAAACCTACAGTGTCACTGGCGTCTATCTCCACAATGCCTGTGCCAGGAGCCCTGCCGGGCAGTCCCACGCAGATCTGTCCGTCTTCATCTTCAACCTCCCTACATCTTGATCAGACTCGGTCAGCCCCAAGTGACGGCAAAACTAACTCATTACACTCGGTGCTCGTCCATTCCTGAGGGTGATCAGTTTTCACAGGGAAAGAATTGATTAAACGTGAAAAGGTTAATTATGCAGAAAATGTTTTGGCTCGTTAAAGATTCATAAATTGTTCTCATTTAAACATGACATCAGGGAAAAGTTTTAATAGAGCATTTATAGGTAAGAGGGTTTACTTCCGTCAGACAAGTCACCAGTGACCTAAATACTAATTAAAACAGAAAGTTGAATGTTTCTGGAATAAAATGCTTGGGTATGAAAAAAGTATATTTTATCATTATTGCAGAAACATCATTTGTGAGTAATTTAAGGTGCACCTTATCTTTCTGTGTGTTTGTGGGTTTGTAATATTCAGAATTCATCAGATAATAGCGATGGTCAGCAGTTTCAGGTGATTTCCAACCCGAGATGTTGTTAAACAGCAACTGCGCTTAACATAAACAAGTGGAAGATAATAAAATGTGAGGCTGGATCTGCAGTTCCCATTATCTCTGATAAACAAGTGGAATCCTGAATATCGAATGGGTCCAAGCAGGAACAAAAGAATGATTTCTGAACTTGCGCGCGATTAAAGAGTTGAGGGAGGGTAAAGGCTTCCAGCGGGAATTTGATGAGGTTTGAGATGAGGAGAACTATTGGGAACTGAAATAAGTGGCACTATGTAAGTCGACGAAGTTTCAGAAGGGCCGCACGGAGTGCAGCTTTAAACTCTCAGTCTCACAGCTCAGATAACATTTATAGAGCACGACGATTTCTTTTTTATGACTTCCACAAGTCGCTCAAATAAGGGCTGGTGGATCTTTTTTGCGGTCTAGAAACATCTGAATATATTCTAAGGATTCTAAGTATATTTTAAATTTGCTCTCAATGCGTCGTACAGTACGTGAGGACAGTGACCAATTCCTTTCAGTTGCTTCTGTTTTAGATACCTGTATTCTGACTGATTTTGAACGTCGTTCGAACAACTTCCGAATTACGCCGCAGAATTTGTTAAATACTCGAGTTCACTGTTCGACCTAATTACTAAGTAATATTTACCTTACACACATCGATGAAAAACAAAGAAAAATTCTTTGACAGAAAAATTTCATAATCGTTATTTTGAAACTTATGTCTGGACTCAGATTTTGACAGAATGCACATGTGAATTCCGACAAAATTAGAAGCTGGTGTCTTGATCAAAATCCTGCATCCTGCGACTTCTAGGCTTATTATCGTTTGCAGTGCATAGTGCAGCTGAAATTGTCCAGTAGTTTCCGTGGCGAACGCAAGTTAGCTTACAACACAAGGCTCGGTAAAAGAGCACAATATCTCCTGAGAGTTACACAAGTTCCCTTTGGCAAGGGAGAGAGAAATGCTTTTCACGTTGTCTTTGGAATATATAGAATTTTCAGGTTTTGTCCTTTATTTTCTTCTTGCCTTTTATTTTGGCACGTAGTTTGGTTTCATTGTGATGTTAAATATGGTGTGATCAAAACCTGAGCAAACAATGTCATAGCACTTTACGAGCAACAAACAAAGTGAATGGAATTGCTGAATTGTGAATATAGATGTATAGTACATTTGTCGTGAAAGGTGGTTCTAACTTTCGTTCGTTTTGTATATACGCGTATGGAATATTTCATCTGTGAATAATTGTTCAGAATATGTTGTGTATATTGTACACAGGAGCTTTTATCGAAAACAAAGGTTATTAAATATTTCCCGTCCAGTACGAGTTTACTATCTTTGTTTTTAATGGAACTTTGGTTTAATCTGTGCCTGCGACTGAAAAAGCCCGGAATTGCACTTCTGCTAAACTCGTCGAACACTTCTGACCAGCTAAGTGTTCCCAAACACTAGTGCCTTCTTTCCGAGCCTGAGTTGCCCCCTCTTCCGTCGCTAAAGTACTTGTTCTACCCGGAAATCTGTCCAATAATTTATATGACAGTATCTAACGCTTCGGCAGCAGCTGCCTCCGAGGAATATCATCAGCCTTCCAGCAATTTATATGAGTATTTTCTTCGGTTTTCGAATTCAACAGATGAAAGTGCTATTGCGCACAAAGTCAAATTATTTTAAAACGATTCGATTTGAAATCCTATGCGTTGAATGGGATAACAACCGCGAACAAGAGTTGAGTTCGCTTTTATTGTGAAAGGCTTGGGAGTAACGGGATCGAAAACTGATATAAATTTAACCCATCGTTGGTAAAAAAAAAAGGAAAACAGTGATTCGAGGAGCTTTTCCCTTTTAGGCAGAAGTTTCAAACTTCCCCACTTATTTACATTAGCAGGATTTTAAACGCAGCTGATATTTTTCACACTTCTTTTGCTTTTATTTCAATTTTCTCATTCTTGTTTTAGAACATGGAAAATAACTGATGGAGTGGGTAATCCAAAGACCCTTTGAAGAGATGACGGGAGGGATGGTGACCAGTTCATTTCGAAATTAAACTCTGTAATGTGCGGTGGCTCAACCAGATGAGTTTGTTTTTCTTTATTTCGAGCCAGAGTCAAAAAGTGTGTCGTACAGGAACGCGAATCCACCCGCCCCTCCCCCAAACCGTACAACAAGCCCTGTGTCATTAACCTGTTGCCAATGCTGGTGGTCCCGCATGTATCATTTTTGCTTCATTTCTCAAAGAGCTGTACCGAACTGACGGGGACGTGATTCGCCAGTTGTGCTATATTGCTGTAATTGCATTTATTTTGGAAATACAATTGTGCAATACACTGACATCGGTAATCAAAAACCGTGATATACCAAACCATTATTCAATTTGCAGACCATAAAAGGAAACAAAATCTCTGACGACCCTGAAGTCTGACGTCTCCAACGTTTAAAGCAATTTTCTTTCTTTTAATCACACGCCTGCGATTTACAACAGATTGACGTTCAGGAAGTGTTTAGATAGGCACTTGAAATGCCATAGCGTACAAGGCTGCAGGCTAAGTGTTGGAATGTGAAATTAGAATCAGATAGACACTTAATGACCGGCGTGGACACGATGGGCCAAATGGCCTTTTCCCGTGATGTTCAAAACTATAAAACTCGTGATATTTGGTGCACAGCTGGAGTAGCGTAAAACGGGAATCATGTTCATCCTTCGAACATCGTACTGCTGTGGGAACATACATAACAGAATTCAATTTTCAAACCAAACAAAATAGGATAAGTAATAAAGTCGTGAAGATAGCAACACTTGAAATTAATTAATTGCTTTAATTTTCGTGATTTAAGTACCTCTAAGGATTGCGAGACCAAGCACTTTAACCTTCAATGTAACACATTGAACACAAGCAGCATCTAATAAGAGATTTATTGTAGACACTTAGATTATAATGTAACTGTCACATTAAACGTATTTTTTTCTGTATAGCGGCATCAAAAGTAATTCGCTTTCAAATCTCTCTAATTTTAAAATTTGGCTCCAGCCAGCTAATACAAATCGGTGGGAATGAGGCAGTATCACTGTTTGCATAAATTTCCCTTAAGCTATCACGTTATTATTATGCGAATAAATATGCCTGAACAACCGAAAACTCTAAAATGTTCTGGTTTCTAGCTTATTCTTTTCCTATAATTAAAGAACTTGTCGATGGTAGGAGGGCACATTGATCAAATATTGATTTTTAAAATAGCTAACTGATCCAGTTGGAAACTTATTTTCTTGAAAGGTATTTAAAAGGCTGTAGTGTAAACATTGATAAATGTTCTGATATTCTTAAAACGCATTGAAATATGGGTGTTGTTGGTGTCCTTTTAAGGTATTATTTAACACATGCAACAAAAGCAATAATTTGCATGGCAAAGCCGATAACAATGAGGGAGTCACAGCGTCGTGGTGATATTAATTGGCAAACAATTCCGACACCCGAGCAAATGACTCGGATAGAAGAATTTAAATGTCACTCTGGCACTTTAGAAGTTAAATGTATTTAATTCACTTTTTCTGGTCTAAATGAGCTAATAGTGGTCACGTAGTAACGACTGAACTGTGGGTTAAATCCCTTCAATGACTTACTGATATTTCCTTTTGCCCTTTACAGATGGAAATCTGCTGTTCTTGCCCGGTCTGACCTATACGTCATGAATAGGAAAGGTTTGAACGG
Source organism: Stegostoma tigrinum (assembly GCF_030684315.1). Lineage (NCBI taxonomy): Eukaryota > Metazoa > Chordata > Chondrichthyes > Orectolobiformes > Stegostomatidae > Stegostoma > Stegostoma tigrinum. The sequence continues at coordinate 65,011,186 of NC_081356.1, read as the reverse complement.
ACATGGGCTAGGATTGGGCGGGTGTGAGTGATTTAGTTTGAGATTATGTTCGGCATAGGCTGGTTGCACCGAAGGGCCTGTTTCCATGCTGTATGGTTGTACGTGAATGCAGTCCCACAGCAATGTGGTTAACTCTAAACTGCCTTCTGAAGTGACCTAAGATCCATGTCAATATCAAAAAAGTGACTCACCATCTCCTTCTCAAGGACAATTATGGAACAATAACAAATGCGGGTCTTGGCACCACGTGTTATGGTTTAAAATGTTAAGAGAAACTCCTTTTTACAGTAATGGCTTCAACACATTGTAAAGAATACTGAGGCTTTAGTGAAAGTACAACGCAGATTCATTACCTACTATGAAAGAGTACAAAAACAAAATAGTCGGTAGAATTGGGTTGTTGGAATTGCTTAGACCGCTGGACAAAATGTTTCACACCTTACAAGGATCAGGCAGGATTTGCAGAAACAGATTGTTTCCAGTGGTCATGGAGTCGAATTACAGAAAACACAAACTATGAAATATTGGAGATTTGGAACAACAAGTAGGAATAGCTCTTTAGTTAGAGCTCTGCGACACGTAACAAGGCGCTGCCATGTTCAAAATTATGTTGGATTAGTAGATAAAGGGAAGAAAGACTTTTGGGGCATGAATGATATGAAGAATATAACCAAGGTATATTAGACTCGTTGAGCACATTTGCCTATTAGCGGCTTACCCCTTCCATGTAAGGATTTTGTGTAAATACAGCTGCTACATTGCTCTAAACCTATTCTTTAATTGTTAGTTTTACATTTTTAAAGTAAAAACGCAGCATTTCAATAATCCAGAAGAAGTTTTCTGCTGACAACTGAAAATATCTTGACCTGTTCAGACATGGTCCATATTGACTAAGGTATGTACAAGTCTTTTTCACTCATCTATTCTCTGACATAAACTCTGCCAAGCTGAGGTATGGTAATTCAATGGAATTTGAATGTATATGACATCAAAACTTATTTAATATCCCTTGCCCAAACTGTTCAATCTCTTAATGATGTTGAAATTAAAGAAACGCAAAATCGTCTAAAATATTTTTGATTTTTTTTGTTCTGTTTGGCAAAACACAATAATGTTAACTACAATAATGTACTCCAGATCACGAATTGAAAGGGCACGAATTTATTTGTACAAATTAATGAAAATAAGCGTTGCATACACTAGCAATTAAAGTCAATAACGCAAGCATGATCAACTGTACTGAAAGGATTCTGGGGTTTTGTTTTCGATGATAACGGTGTCGTGTTGATTAACGAACCCTGTGAACAATTCGGTAAAACATTAAAAACATAGCCTGCTTGTACAGTATACGTACATTCCATGAATGTAGTTGAAGTTGACAGGACTTGTCAACCTTCCAACTTTTTTTTAAACGCTAACATTAAAACGTACAGTTTGAAATGGGTTGGATACCATCCTGCAATATCGGTAGAAGTTCATATGGATTTCATCTTTCTGCAGCGATATCAGCAATATTTACCACGCTGTCATTCTCATTTTCCTTACATCCGGAATGACTTGAGAAAATATTCATTTTCAACTGTCGCTTTGAGCCAAATTCGCATTCTGTGTCAAAGGTGTCATGAGAGCTGAAATATGCATCCGCATGTTCCTGATTTGCTAAATTGTTACACGCATACTGCCCGTTTGAGATTAGAAATAAAACTATAGGATCTCAGTCACGGGCATATGATGAGTGTTATTTGCACTACATGGTGCTGTCAGGAGAAACATACCCAATTTATGAATATTAATGGTAACTACAACTTCGATATGCATTACAAAAATGGAATAGAACTTTGCATTTCTCTGAGAAGCAAACACATAGCTAAAATGAACTATCGACCTCATGTAACTGGCTAAAAAGACGAATTCCAGTCTAATGGTAAAAGCGGCTCTGTCCTCATGGCGAGACGATTTGTCGTCAAAATGTGATCATGATTTTAAAACAGCAAGCACCTGTATCACAGGCAAGTGGTCGCATTCTGAAAGTTATACATCACCGCACTGTACAAACGCGATGAATTATCCATTTGAAAGCTGAAGTAACCTGAATATTCTTTCTCGGTAACGAGGAATTAGGAGGGAAATCTATCCAGAAGTGTTAGTAAAGTGCACGGATCAGTTAATAATTCACCTGGTTACATTATTAACCAGCTGTAGACGCGTGCTGCCTGGAACTGATGTGATAACGTTTCTGAACTATTAATTTGTGAAATTGAAATACCTGATTCGGTAGACAAGATATTAATAAATATTAATACATTATTACCTTTTCGTCTTTTAGTTAATAACGAACCTTTGCGACTGGCACTTCATATTAAGCAAAAAGATAGCATACCTAAGGAAATTGATCATCTGACGGAAGGAGCTTGCTTGTCCGACCCAACGAGCAAATTAAAAATATGTTGACGTTCTGCACACAGGATAAAAGTGTTAAATGATGTGGTTTTTTTTCATTGACCATACGCTTGTCAGAATACATGCAATTTGTCACAAAGTCCCTGTTCCGCAGCAACTGATAATCACTTAAAATGTTCTATTATTAGAGTGGCTATTTTATATATTCTTGTAATTAATATTTGTGACAAATGACATTTTCATACTTGTGTTATCAATACGACCCTAACTTCAGCTCAATAACCAATACCGCAGCTTAAAGGGTTACATGGGGACGATACATTATATAAAGGTATGTATTGCCATGACTTCAGTATAGCAAAAATCAACATGTTTAAAATGATTAATGGATAGACGCAGAGAGACTATTTACTCCAAGGGGCAGGTTTAGAACAAGAAAATATAGGTTTTAAAATTAGACCTAGAATGAAGGGAACACTTTTTCACACAAACACAAATGGAGGTATGAAATACAATCTTTCAAAAGGCTGATGATGCTGAGTCAATTAAAATCTTCAAGACTAAAATTGGTCGACTTCTATTGGGTCAGCACAGTGTATACAAGAATATGTGACAATGGCAGATAAATGGAGCTGAGGCAGAAATAATCCAATTGAATGGCAGAATAGGATCAAGGAAGTGAATGGCTCAATTAAATTTTGTTCAAATAATATTGAAAAACGTGATTTTAAAAGTATAATTGAGTGAAAATTAATATTTTTAGCAAAGAGTCTGTGTGATTATATCTGTGCACTTATTATAGAGAAAGAAATAGCAGTGTTGTGATTACATACATGTTCTATGGCTTGTTTGCCATTGTCTTACCACTATAACCTTCATGAAGTGTGTTAAGCTGAGACAAAAAAAAGTGAATTGGAGATGCTGAAGGTAAAGACTAGAGTAAGGTTAAAAGCCCAGGGTCAAGAGAGTGAAGGGGGAAAGCAAATGTGTATTTCTTTATCTAATATCGTCTAGATATTCAAACAAAAGCATCAATTCACCCCACCCAATTGAAAGTCGATGTTATTCAGCTACACTGTGACAGAGATTCTAATTTATGAAAACGAGATAACCCTTAAGTCATTGACTGTGCAACAATCATTAAAAATGTAAATATACAAAAATTGTAAGAAATTCAATAAAATGGTTATATGTTGCAATATGACAAACAAAAAATTAGATACAAATAAATATTTGTCTTTTGCATTGTTGGTGTTGATTGCCCTCAATGTTTGCTACTTACCAACATCTTTCAATGTAGGTAAGGGCAATCCTTGCTGCATATTGACTCCATTAAATAACCATACCAATGGGCTTAGCAAAGCTGCCTAATATCATTAGGCGCCACGAGATAACGCAACAACTAAGTTGATTATTTCATGTCTGAACTTTAAGGCAAAAGAATTTAAAAACTAGCACCTTATCAATAACTACATCAGTTGTAAAGTTAATTTTGCTATTTCCATACTAATAGTGAATGTTATATATTTTAGTATCAATAGAGGTGCATAAGCTTCTATATATTATCTGTTGACTGCTTTGGAAACAAAATTCTATTTAATTAACAATGGTGAAATAACTTCAAGCTAACTGTAAAGGTTTCACTGTTGTTACTTATGCCAAAAAACTGCTGGGAAAAAAAATCCTCATTTCTTCTGATTGTCTCAATTTCCAACTTCTCCACCAATGAATTGAATCATCAATGAGATCCAGATCCACCCTTTGTCTAAAATTAAGGATGTACTTTTAAAAAAACAATTCTTCCCATCAGTCAGTCTACAAAAAAAACAGTTGAAATTCCCTGCTGCTTTGGAGTTACTTGTAATGTAAATTAAACTGCCTACAGATTGAAAACAAACAATGAGATTCATTTCACAACAAATTTAAAAGACTTTTTGAGACGTTAACCAATTTAAAGTGAAGTTAACAGGCTAGGGTGGATTTTTTGGAAGTACAAACCAACTTCCAAAAAATATAACTATTAGGAGAACAGTGAATATATTGTTTAAAATGGAAACTTGTGTAGCTACTTGGACTTTTATCACTAGTTAAACAGAATCACATGTCACAGGGTAAATGAAACAAGCATACTGTCACAATTCCACCTGTCTTAAAACTCTTTCAGAAATTTGTTGCTTGCACCTTTCTCAGAAATCCACTAAAGCTGTTCATCATCTATTGTGTGAAGGAATATATCTTATCACGCTAAATCTGCTTTTCATCAACACCACCAGTGCAATTTATCCAATCATAGTTTAAATTGACATAATAATCTGGGTTTACCTTTATCATTTGCTACCTTATCAATGTAGTCACTTCTTAATTGATTCTTTTCAATGATGAAAATTTAAAATTATTCATATTTCTTCCATACTGCAGTTCTTTTCCACAAGGCAATGGCCGGTTAGATCTTTTGTGCTTGTGATTCTTGAGCTAAATTTGAAACAATATCAAAGTTGGTCTGACCAGAAGCCTGTATAATTTTGGAATGGCAGCAGCTGACAATAATACCACATGATCATTATATTTAGTGTGTCAATTGCTGTGCAGTATGACTGGACAGATCAGGTGTTGATTACTTCCATCACATATTGACAACCGAATTATTATTAATCTTGTTCAATCACTTTCAACTGTGTGCTTAACAATTTGACTCCATTCATAAAGTTCATATTTTGTTAATTCTTCTAACTTGCAATAATTTATGTTAATCTGTTTACAACTTCCTCTACCATTGATTCTCTCATTTCCCAATTGCCTTGATGTCATTTTGTAAACCATTAGTTGTTTCATCAGGCACAATTTTTCCACTGCAATTGGGAAGGAAATCAGAAATGGTATGGATGGCATTTATTTAATTCTTGCTCAATACCACTACTTCCTTATTCTCCTGCCAATTTCATATTTATTTCTAGGATTTACAATTGGATTCCAAGCACTGTAAGCTTTTGAATTAGCTTTCTATCACTAACAACAACAACAACTTGCATTTATACAGCATTTCTCAGAGAAAAACAAATCCAGGCTGCTTCAGAGAAGAATAATAGTTACCACCCAAAAATGGCTGTTGAATCAAAGGTTTAGAGATGCAAATGAGTTTTGGGTAGGCTGGTCACAATGAATAAAAAAGAAACCCAGCATTTTGGAAACAGATGAAGATCAGTGCCCAGATGAAAATTGCACAGGCAGGAGAAGAGCAGTTGCAAGGTTTTGTCACTGTATTACAGTAATATAGAATTTCATTTATATGAATATTTATGTATAATGCCTACATCCCTATCATAGCAAAGTAATGTTTTTTTCTTACAATCCTAACTGACAAAATTACCTGGATTCAAAACTCAATGTGGGATGGTCATATTTGAAGCTGAAAGCAAATTAGGAGGGATTGCAGAAATGGAAGCGGCAGCACAAATGTTATAGAATGAATTGCTCAATTTATGTAAGTGGGACAAACAAGAACAGATGAAAATTAATGCAGATAAATGTAGCATGATAAAGGCAAATAGAACACAAGTCTACTGTGTAATTGGTTTTTAAATATATAAGGATGAGATTGGAAAAGATTTAAGATTTTTAATTAACTTAGCAGGGAAGAGTGAGCTGGGTCTTTGGTAGAAATTAGGGCCAGTAGGGTAGATCCATCAACAGGAGTAGAAGACAGGCCATTTTCTGGACTGTTGCTGATGGAGTGCATGAGATGTGACCATTAGTGGTGGAGACTTAGTTTTGGTTATAGGTTCAAAATAGTGTGGGACAAAATTGGAGGTTGAGGTATACAAAGGAACATTGGAATATAGGACTTATGAGCGGGAGGAGGCCATTCAGCCCTTTGAGTCTGCTCCCCCATTCAAGAAGATTATTTATGGCTGATCTGGCTGTGGCCTGAACTCTACTTTCCACTTAAAACAATTGAGACAATATGCAACTGCTCAGATAAAATTATCAATCACAGTTACCAGTACCAATGTAGAGGCAAGGAATGGATGCAGGAAGGAAGGAGGTCATTTGGTCTGACACGTCATGCCATTTCTCAGCAAGGGCGATTTCCTTCCTGTGACTCCTAACCTTTTCAACATAGTCCTACTCATTTGATTTTTCCAGACAACTATCTATTACCCTTTCGAAAGCTATAAGTAAATCTGCCTCCTCTAAATTCTCAGCAACGCACTTCATATCCCATCCAGTTGTTACATAAAAAAGTTTTTTCTCATGTCATTGTTACTTAGGACGGAAACAGACCCTTCGGTCCAAACAGTCCATGCCGAACATAATCCCAAACTAAATTAGTCCCACCTGCCTGCTCCTGGCCTATATCCCTCCAAACCTTTCCTTTTCATGTACTTAAACAAATGTCTTTTAAACATTGTAATTGTACCCACATCCACCACTTCCTCAGGAAGTTAATTCCATTTGCGAACCACCTATTGTGTAAAATATTTGCCCTTCATGTCTTTTTTAAAATCTCATGCTTCTCACCTTAAAAATGTAAGCCCCCTGTCTTGAACTCCTCCATCCTAAGGGAAAAGATAGCTACCATTAACTCTATCTATACCCCTAATTATTTTGTAAACCTCCAGAAAGTCACCTCTCAATCTCCTACACTTCAGTGAAAAATGTCCCAGCCTCTCCTACCTTTCTACACAACTCAAACTTCCATACCCAGGTGAGGGTTCTGGAATAAATAGGGAGAGAAGGGGAGGCGGACCGAAGATGGAGAGAAAAGAAGATAGGTGCAGAGGAGAGTATAGGTGGGGAGGTGGGGAGGTAGGGAGGGGATAGGTCAGTCCAGGGAAGACGGACAGGTCAAGGAGGTGGGATGAGGTTAGTAGGTAGGAGGTGGAGGTGCGGCTTGGGGTGGGAGGAAGGGCTGGGTGAGAGGAAGAACAGGTTAGGGAGGCAGAGACAGGCTGGGCTGGTTTTGGGATGCAGTGGGTGGAGGGGAAGAGCTGGCCTGGTTGTGTGGTGCAGTGGGGGGAGGGGACGAACTGGGCTGGTTTTGGGATGCGGTGGGGGAATGGGAGATTTTGAAGCTGGTGAAGTCCACATTGATACCATTGGGCTGCAGAGTTCCCAAGCGGAATATGAGTTGCTGTTCCTGCAACCTCCAGGTGGCATCATTGTGGCACTGCAGGAGGCCCATGATGGACATGTCATCTAAAGAATGGGAGGGGGAGTGGAAATGGTTTGCGACTGGGAGGTGCAGTTGTTTATTGCGAACCGAGCGGAGGTGTTCTGCAAAGCGGTCTCCAAGCCTCCGCTTGGTTTCCCCAATGTAGAGGAAGCCACACCGGGTACAGTGGATGCAGTATACCACATTGGCAGATGTGCAGGTGAACCTCTGCTTAATATGGAAAGTCATCTTGGGGCCTGGGATGGGGTGAGGGAGGAGGTGTGTGGGCAAGTGTAGCATTTCCTGCAGTTGCAGGGGAAGGTGCCGGGTGTGGTGCGGTTGGAGGGCAGTGTGGAGCGAACAAGGGAGTCACGGAGAGAGTGGTCTCTCCGGAAAGCAGACAAGGGTGGGGATGGAAAAATGTCTTGGGTGGTGGGGTCGGATTGTAGATGGTGGAAGTGTCGGAGGATCAGAGATTTTGGGAACTGCAGATGCTGGAGAATCCAAGATAAGAAAGTGTGAAGCTGGATGAACACAGCAGGCCAAGCAGCATCTCAGGAGCACAAAAGCTGACGTTTCGGGCCTAGACCCTTCAACAGAGAGGGGGACGGGGAGAGGGAACTGGAATAAATAGGGAGAGAGGGGGAGGCGGACCGAAGATGGAGAGAAAAGAAGATAGGTAGAGAGGAGAGTATAGGTGAGGAGGTAGGGAGGGGATAGGTCAGTCCAGGGAAGATGGGCAGGTCAAGGAGGCGGGATGAGGTTAGTAGGTAGGAGATGGAGGTGCGGCTTGAGGTGAGAGGAAGGGATGGGTGAGAGGAAGAACAGGTTAGGGAAGCGGAGACAGGCTGGGCTGGTTTTGGGATGCAGTGGGGGGAGGGGACGAGCTGGGCTGGTTGTGTGATGCAGTGGGGGGAAGGGGAAGAACTGGGCTGGTTTTGGGATGCAGTGGGGGAAGGGGAGATTTTGAAGCTTGTGAAGTCCACATTGATACCATCGGGCTGCAGGGTTCCCAAGCGGAATATGAGTTGCTTATCTTATAACAAAGTGTGAAGCTGGATGAACACAGCAGGCCAAGCAGCATCTCAGGAGCACCAAAGCTGCCATTTTGGGCCGAGAACCTTCATCAGAGAGCCTCTCTGATGAACGGTCTAGGCCCGAAACGTCAGCTTTTGTGCTCCTGAGATGCTGCTTGGCCTGCTGTGTTCATCCAGCTTCACACTTTGTTATCTTCAACAAAGGGCTACCAATTCAGAGCCCAGGATCTTTAGAAAGAAATTCTATGACCTTTATTCCAATCCAGGTGTCTCCATTTTGCAAACATTGTTCTCACTGAAATCTGCTACCTGTTACAGGCCACCTTGCAGACACAGAGCAGGGCAAGAGTGGCATGTCACTGTCTGGAAATCTGTCTCTGACTTTTAAAAATTTTCATGTTCTGTTCCTTCTAGAAAGCAGCAAGGGCTATCACCGAAATCTCACAGTTTGCTGTTCTATGAGAGAGCTGACTAGCGTTCTGTCACAAAGAAAGGGCAGTATCATAGAACCTTTATTTTTAGAGAAAATCACGTAATGTGAGCAATGGAAACAGACCCATCAGTCCAACCAGTCCATGCTGAACATAATCCCAAACTAAAATAGTCCACCTGCCTACATCTGGCTTGTATTCCCTTTAAACCTTTCCTATTCATGTACTTATCCAAATGTCTTTTAAACCTCATAATTATACCCACATCTACCACTTCCTCAGGAAGTTAATTCCACATGTGGACTACCCTCTGTGTAAAACATTTGCCCCTCCTATCGTTTTTAAACCTCTCTCCTCTCACCTTAAAAATGTAGCCCCTAGGCTTGAAGTCCTCCCATCCTAAGGAAAAGACAACTGTGCTGTATGACTTTGACTCAACGTGGCTTTGACCGGATACCAGGCTCCCCAGTGGTTCAGCTTGCACAGACAATTCTTTGTGTGTGCTTCATCTACATTCAGAGATGTCCATTCCTTCATCGTTCAGCAGCTTAGGGGGATGAGGTGGCATACTAGTTAAGTCACTGGATTCATCATCCAGAGCCCTAGGTTTATGTTCTGGGAACATAGGTTTGAATCCCACCATAGCAGATGGTGAAATTTGAATACAGTGAAAGAAATTCTAAAATAACTTTAGAATCTAATGGCGACCAAGTAACCATTGTTGATTGATGAAACAAAATCCCATTCTCTGATGTCCCGCGGGGGAAGTAAATGTTCCATCCATGCCTGGGTTTTCCTACAGGTCGCTCCAAAACCACAGCAATATGGTTGACTCATTATTGCTCTTCATTGAGCAATTAGCGATGCCAGACAGTGAAGCCCACATCTCATGAACAAATGAAGAAGGTGATGTGTGATCCTCTTCAGCATATTATGTAGCTATGGCAAGTATTTTGGAGAGACCAGAGGGTGACTAACGGATAACATTGATTAATTGCTGGCCTTGTAGCGCATGAATGCATAGCCCATGTACATTACGCAGCATGCATCTAACAACAGTTTTGTTGGGAGATAGCAAGAACTGCAGATGCAGGTGTCAGACATAACAATGTGTGAAGGTTGTGAGGAATACAGCAGGCCAGGCAGCATCAGAGGAGCAGGAAAGATTGATGTTTTGGGTCAGGATCCTTGTTTAGAGTTCTGCTGGTACAAGTTGTCATCAAGCAGACCATTGGAATGCTTTAGCAATGATTCTCCTTCCTGGGCTGCTCAAGAAGTGCAAAATACGGAAATAAATGCTGTTGCAAATATTCCTTGACAATTTTATCAAAGAACCTACCCAATATTTTCGAAAAAATTCAATAAATCACCATTTGCATTCTGTTAGTGCGTGTCATCCAAGTGTCTTTAACTGGTTTAGTGATTCTAGTGCAATCTTATACCAGTGGCCTCTGCTAGGCTGACAGAAAAATGCTGACGCTTATTGGCAATACTACAGATAACCTTAACACATGGCCTAATGCAGAACCATCCCTTGAAGACCTGGCTTTGGATCACAGTGTTAAAGGATGGCAGCAATTCTGGATGACTGACATGTAATGGCAAGCTGGCATTATTGCAACGTGAATCTTGTGATCCTGAGAAAGAGGCAGAACTTTATGCTCCATGGAGTCACTGCCACTCCCTCAGTGTGGTGATGCTTCAGCAATCTTGATATTCTGCTAGACAGCAAATTATGTTTGTGGGCTTTGAGATTCTGCAAGCTCTTGAGAACTGGCATCAGGAGTTTCGATGGCAGCAGAGATAACAAAGCGTGAAGTTGGTTGAACACAGCAGGCCAAACAGCATCTCAGGAGCACAAAAGCTGATGTTTCGGGCCTAGAGCCGAAGGGTCTAGGCCCGAAACATCAGCTTTTGTGCTTCTGAGATGCTGCTTGGCTGGCTGTGTTCATCCAGCTTCACATTTTGTTATCTTGGATTCTCCAGCATCTGCAGTTCCCATTATCTCAATGGCAGCAGTCTCAGCTTTTGTGCCAACTGGCTGCATTTGCTCAGCAACAAGTTGAGTTTCCATGACTGCAGTCAAAGATTCCACTGCATCACTCAGTTGTTACATAGCTTCTTCTTCACTTTAATGGAATTAAATGACCAGCAGATGCTGCATTGTCGCTTGAATCTGAAAGTGTTCTGGTGTTGAATGGCACTTCTGGAAAAGTATTGTGTGAAATTGGTACTCCACCATGGTTGTTATCAATTACCAGATGCTTTATGATATGCTAACCAATCAGCAAGCCCTTTCTGTGGGCATATCTATCATTTTTTTGTTTCACTTGGCACCTGCACTACCCTTTTCTCTTAGCTGCAGCCACTCGAATTTGGTGATTCAGCACTTGCAAATCCTAATTCTAAATTCGGTCATTTGCATCCAGTTGTGAAAGCAAGTGAAGGTGTTTCTTCGTTATCAGTCTCTCTTTTTGTTGCCCTCTCTTTGGTCCTGGACCTTGCCTGGCCAGGTTGCACTTTTTGGGTATCTGAAAGAATAAAAGACATAGTTACAGGGTTGGGGTGAACTGGAATGATACAAATTGCAAGGAGCACCCTTAGATTATCCACAGTAAGTACGTATGAAGGGGTTGTGTGCTGACGGGAAAGTGGGATGTGAGGAAAAGGAATGTGAACACTATCATTGCCACTGGTTATGGCCTCAGTCATGGCCACTCCAATGATGATGAGCACCATGCCATCTTCTGGGGTAAAAGCATTCAGCCATGCCTGACCCCACCCATTAGCTGCTGCTGCCTCTGCTTGTGCACCACTTTGTGTGATAAAAGAGAGGGAACAATAAGTGCTGTTTGGTGATTTAGCTTCCATTGTGAAGTGTGTGCAAGCTTTGAACTGTAGTTATAAGATTTCCATCAATGGGAATTGCGTGTTTCCTTACTTATGCTTTAATGGGGATGGCCATTGCTGGCAAGGCCATCATTTCGTACCTATTCATAACTCCCCTCAGACTATACAAGCCACTTCAGAAGGTGGTTAAGAGTCAATCATTTTGCTGTTAGTCAGGAGTCACACGTACGCTAGACCAGTTAAGGATGGCAGATTGAAGTCAAAAAGGCAACGCTATGTCTTATTTCCAGATTTTACACTATTTTCACTTACTATTCCACATCACCACACAGATTTCACAGGACAGGCACATCTAAATATTCTTTTCCCAAATGGTAACATTGTGCTCAATATGGGGCCTGGTTAGTTCGGTTGATTGGATAGTAATTTGTCATACAGAGTGAAACTGATGGTGCAGCTCCATTCCCATGCTGGCTGATGATACTGGGAAGGCCTTACCTTCTTAACATCTTCCCTGGTGAGCGTCAGGTTAAACTACCACTAGTCATTTCTTTCTAATGAGAGAATTTCCCTATGGTCTGGTAGAACTATCAGTAGTGCATATACCAAAACCTAAAGAATATGCAAGTAGCAGTAAAAATTCCAAAATGCTTTCATTCCTTTTTACGGCAATATCATTTTCAGAAAGGCACTTGCATTCCACCTTCGCATGTTTCAGTTGGTAGTGTTGTTGTCTCAGAGTCAGATTGTGGCCCAAAATAACCCAAACTTCAATGTTACTACTCTGCTATAGAGATCACAAAGTGCTGTGCTGCCAAAAAAATTATCTTTTGGTCAAGATATTACATCAAGGCCCTAATTAAGATTCCAGGTATACCTAAACGCACTATTTTGAAAAAGAGCAGTCGAGTTATCACTGGTGTTTAGGCCAAAATATTGGCCCCTCAATCCATATCACAAAAGACTGAGTATCTGGTCACAATTTCATTTCTGTTTCTGGGAGTTTCCTGTTGACAAAGTAAATGTCACATTTCCTACATCACAACAGTGATTACTCTTTGAATATAATTCTAGCAGTAAAGTTCTTTGAAACATCTGGTGGAAAGCCAATTATATAAGAGTCAGTCTTTTTTAAAAATGTGTTGTTTAACATTGTGAATATAATGCATGCACACTTCCAGTCTTAATTTTTGGTAAGAAAACAATGGGAAATATATGGGAGGACAGGACCTATTTTAAAAATTTAGATGGAAACGGGTTTCTACCAACTTATTTTTTTACTTCTGAAGAAATGTTCTGAGTATTTATTCTGGGTATTCAAAGAATAATTGGTAAAATTCAAGTAACTCGGCCTATACGTTCATCCGTTGTCTGGAATTATTTCTGTATGACTAACCCTCATTTTAAATTGTAATTCAGGATTCATTTTTTGCTTACATTCTCCTTTCTTAGATGAGGCTTCCTATAAGGCCTTAGCAAATCTTGACAAATAAATTTGTTCCTCAATTTAGCTACTGTTTATAAAACCTCTGGTTTTGTTCAGCTCATATCTACTTTTTCATTACCACTAACATGGTGAGGAAATTATACACATGACCATAGCATTACCTTCGACCACATTTATTTTTGCTCTTTTTAAGCTGCAAAACCTATACACCTGGACTAAATAGAACAACACGAAATCCACCTCAGGTGAAATACTTGTGGTTTACTGACACAATGAAAGGTGTCAAGGAAATGATTTTTCTTTCAAGCTGGTCACACCTGTTATCAGTATCCAAGTTGCAATAATAAACCAAAATATTTGCAAATCTTTACAAGCAATCTGGAAGATTTAGTCCATACCTCAGGGCTAACGAAATGGTGCAACTCTAAGATTATAAAACAGACAGGGTGATGAAAGAGTCACTGTGGACAATTCAATGGCAAAATATTTTATTGCAGAAATTTTTTGACAAGCATAGAAGTCAACATTCATTAATGCTACCTTTAATATGTTATTTCATCTTATTTCTGTTTTTCCCCTTTATCTCTGAAGGCAATGTTTGCTTTGGCTTTTGAAGAGTTACAGAGAAGTTGGATGTAGGCAGTGCAGATCGTGTTGTACATGTAGAAAACATATCAAAAAACAGTTGATAAAATACCAGATATTAGATCTATTTGCAAAATTGAAATCCATGGGATTAAAATCAGAAGAAGAGCATTGAAACAAGATTGGTTCAGGAATAGGAAACTGGGATTATGGCGACGAGCTGCACCTTGGATTGGAGGGAGGTACAGAATGGAGTTCCATATGGTTCACAATGATACTGAACTATTGGAAGCTTCACTACTGAGGGTGTCTGTGTACATATGCAGCAACACCCAGACAACATCCAGGCTTAGGCTATTAAGTAGCAGGTAACATTAGGCTGTTAAGTCAGTCACAGACATGACTATCTCTAACAAGAAAGAATAAAGCTATCACTCCTGATATTCAATAACATTATCACTGCTGAATCCCAACCTATCAATGTCCCGTATGTTGTCACTGACCAGAACTGAACTGGACTAACCGTGTAAATACTGTGGCTGTAAGAGCAGGTCAGAAGTTAAGTCTTCTCTGTGTGTAACTCATTTCCTGTCTCTCTAATGCCTGCGCACCATCTACAAGGCATAAGCTAGGACTGTAATGGAATTCCCAACATTTGCCAATTAAGTACAATCCAACAATACTCAAGAAACGTGACACCTTGAGGACAAAGCAGCCCAGCTGATTAGCATCCCAACTAGAACCTTCAACATTCAGTCTTTTCATCACTGATGCAAGGTGTCAGCAAGGTGTACTACCTACAAGTCTTTAACAAGGCTCCTCCAACCGTACCCTTGACTCCTAGAATCTGAAGGACAAGGGCACCAGATACATAGAATCACCAGCAGATCCTCTTCGCTGTCACCAGGGAAAATCCCAGGAACTCCCTTCCTAGCAGTGTTCTGGGTGCAGTGACATCCCAAAGACAGCAGAGGTTCAAAAGGCAGGTCACTGCCACCTTCTCCAGAGCAATTAAGGATGGACAATAAATGCAACAAAACTAATTATTCCCAAATCCCAGATGACACGTACAAAACACAATTTTGAAACCTGCAGATATCACAAAGCACGTAAGTGAAGTAAACACAGAAAACAGTGTACATTGGCTTCAACAGGGTACAGACTGGCTGGTGAAATAGAAAAACAAAACCAATCAATTTTAATGTGTTAAGTTTGAGGTGATACATTTTGGTAGGAGGCATGTGCAGATGCAAAGTTTGCTAAAAGATACAATCTTAATGATTGTGTAAAAAGAGGGAGTCCTCAGTGTGTTTCTGCACTTTGAAGGTGGCAGTACAGTTTAAAAAAAAAATTAATAAAGCATAAGAAATCCTCAATTTTATAAACAGAGGCAAAGAATATATAAGCCAAAATGTGCTATATCATAATAACCCAGATAAAATGCTAGTTCACTCCCACCTTCAGAGTTATGCCAAATTGGGGTACCACCATTTAGAAGGACATCAAGGTTTTGAAGAATGTAGAGAAGACATTTACTAGAATAATTCTACGGATGCAGGGTTATAGTTATTTAAATAGGAAGGTGAAACTTGGACCAGGCAATATGAAGAAAATCATGAATAGTTTAGGTCGAGAAGGTAATGAGAAATTGTTTTAAATGGTTGAAGAGTCAACAACAAGAGGGCACAGATTTAAGATGATTGGCAAAAGAAACAAAAGCATCATGAAATAAAAATTCCATAAAACCATGTCCAGCTCAGATTCAGAGTACACTACCTGATATGGAGGTGGATAGGAATCCACTTTGAGATTCAAATGGTAATTGAATAAACTTGAGAGATAACATTCAGAGATAGTAAGAACAGCCGATGCTGGAGTCTGAGATAACAAGGTGTGGAGCTGGAGGAACACAGCAGGCCAGGCAGCATCACAGGAGCAAGAAAGCCAAAGCTTCGGGTCAGGACCCTTCTGCAGAAAATTTTCTGAAGAAGAGTCCCAACCTGAAGCATCGGCTTTCCTGATCCCCGAGAGACAACCTTATTTGGGATATCAGATTTAGATAGTGGAACTAAATGCATCATTCTTTTAAATGGCTGTCATGGTTAGAACATTTTTGTGTACTTTGTACTGTATCATTCTTTAATTCTATAGGAGCAGCTCATCAGTATCTGATGATAGAGGAGACGATGGCCTAGTGGTATTATCACTGGACTGTTAATCCACAGACCCAGATAATATTTTGGGGACTTGGGCTCAAATCCTGCCATAACAGATGATGGAATTTGAATTCAAAAAAATAAAAGAAATCTGGGATTGAGAGTCTAATGATGACCATGAAACCATTGCTGATTGTCAGGAAAAGCTCATCTGGTTCACTAATGTTCTTCAGGAAAGGAAATCTGTCATCCTTATCCAGTCTGGCCTAAATGGGACTTCAGACCCACAGCAATGTGGTTGACTTTCAACTGCCCTCTGGGCAAATAAGGATAGGCAATAAATATTGGCTCACACAGTGACATCCACATTTGTGAATAAATAACAAAAAATACGATCCTCAATTGGTAGTCTTGAAGTGTAATCCAAAAAACATTTGTAGCAGAACTCTATTAGGTTATGGTAGGAATCACAAACAAGTTTGACTTTCACTGTTTAGAGAATTGAACAGTCAATTGGAAGATGCAGTATTATACAGATAAATATAATGTTAAATACTTAGAGCTAAAAACAAAAGGTAAGTAGAGAGAAGACAGGATTAATAAAAACACATACAAGTTGAGGCAGGAAGTCTATCAAGACATGAAACTAATGCTTAACTGTTGTTAAAAAATACCTACTTGGAAAATGGCATATAAAGAGAACTGTTCTGGGTATTGCATTGAACATCAACCAGGTGTTAGCTCAAGAAATGTCAGATTTTGTAAAGTACACTGCAGAAGGGAGGTATCTAAGTTGTTAAAAAGTGCAAATGGAGATGAGATAATAAAACATACTTGTATACTCAAAAATCTGGAATATTTCTTGTTTCAGAGAAAATTGAGTGTTAGAGGTTTTGGATCTGTAACAGCATCACCAGTTAGTAAGGTTAAGCTAAGTAAGGTTAATTTCCTCTAAGAAATGGAGTGTGTGTGGGCTATTAACCTAAATGCATGGCCATATTAAATATTTTCATGCAGTAATTCAAAGTGACCCTTTAGTGCTCTGTGGGAAATTTTAGGCTGTTGCTCAAACTCAACATTGCAGAGAGAGAAAATCGGGCACTGAACAACATGGTGAGAAATTAGAAAAGCCACGTGATATAACGGGTGAGTGCTTCAAGAGCAAAAAAATGCCATGTTCCAATGAAATGTTGAACGATGAGACAAAATTTTTGCCAGTGATCAGTGAAAGGCCAATTGCATGCGTTACCCATACATTAACATCTCATTATTGGATAATCTCATCCCTTAAGTGCAGTTTCCCATTGTCCTACTTGTTGATTGGAAACTAAATGGTGACAGTTCCTGACTTCGAAGCCAAACTGGTTACCAGGTGTCTGGCCTTCCATATTGGACACCAGTCACCAATATCTCAAGGCACATTTTATTAGCATCAGTCACTGCATGCACACCAAATCCATAAATGTTGGCATTAGGCACATACCAGCCTCTCCTCACCCTCGCAGCACATTTCTGATTGACTTGCATGACGGTTCTGCACTTCCAGGCTGCACTGCTCCAATGCTGCTGTCAGCACACTTTGTGAATAGAGACAGACACCATCTTATGCATTTGACTACGGTTCATCTCACAGATCCTTATTTGCTCTGTTAGTACTAACTGACTTTGCAGCTGCTTGGATGCTCACAGCATTTCTGACCAACCTACCTTGTCCCTTAATGCTTTGCCCTCTCATCCAGAGCCTAAATAGTGATAGTACTTGTGACTTGATGTACCTTTTAGTACAGACATGCCATGGAACAAAGCTTGTTATGCACATCAGTACTGGTCAGCCAAGGATGTGGATGTGTTGCTGTATGACACTGTGAAATGTCAATCTCACGCCTGCACAATGTGCCAGCAGCCTATGCAACAATCACACTTCATGTGCTTCAATCAAATGGCCATCTCTCAAAGTCTAAGAAGAGTAGTCCTCAGTCAAGTGGAGGGAGACACTCTACAATCAGGGGATACCAGCCCAGTAAGTCAAGGGCAACCTTTGATACCTGTCAATGCTTTGGGTCAGTTGACTGCTTAGAGTGGTCAAGGTCAGGGAACCCAAACATCTACGTTCCAGGAATTGGGCGACAGTCAACTCTACAGTTCCAATGCAAGCAATCCAAGGCAGATTTCCTCAGGGCAGTGCTCTTGGCTCAACCATCCTAAGCTGCTTCATCAATGGATTTCCACGTACTAAAAGCTACATATCTTCACACACAAAACCTATTTTATGTAGACAAAAAGAATTTGTGTATACATTGCACTTTTTTCAAACAAAAAGCAATCATAAAGACTTCCAATCTCTGCTACATTCTAATGGTAATCCCCTGACTAATTATAGTCTACCTGCCTGGTCTGAAATCAAAGATTGACAGTTAACCGTTCCTTCTGCATCTCCATACCAACAATTACTCAGCTAATCAGGACCCTATTTTCTTGCTACATAAATTAGTATGCCTTTTGTTACAAATCTGTTTCTTTCATCCCAGATGAGTGCTAGGTGAAAAGTTTTGACTTCTCATATCCTCTCTATCAATGTTTAATATAATTTACACCATATAGTAAATTCTGGTGTCAGATATATATGATTGCGAAATTCATAATTCAGTAGATTTAGTCATGGTATCAACTATAAAGAACACAGGTGTTTGAACTTTTCTGTTTAACTTTTTAAGCTCATAGCTGGGCTGCAGTCATGTCAGCCAACCCTGGGAAAATGTTCAGAAATAGCCAAAGGAGCTATCGGATGCTGAGGTGGGGTATTTAAAATCCCACCTTGGTCATCACAGTTGTCACATAGACCCTTTGAGGTATTTGTATTATTGGAACATGCCTCACAGAACATCGTGGTCAAGTTGACGAGGACACTCATGAACTGAACACTGTTGAAAAATCTGTTGGCTGATGTCTCATCTCCCATTGCAGAACATTCTGAAGCTATCTGACAGATAAGTGCTGCAGTGGATACTCAGTTTAGAGTGATTCAATCTCTGCTTGTATCATGTTTTCAGTCATGAGCAACCAACTGCCTCATGTTTGCAGGTAGACTTGATCAAATGATTTCACGAGGTAGCGTAACAGTCCAAAATTCACTGGATGCAGGAAAGTTTCCAGTGGGTTGGAAAAATGCTAACGTAACACCTTTATTTAAAAAGTGAGGGATGCAGAAAGCAGGAAACTACAAACCAGTGAGTTTAACATGCTTGGTTGGGAAAGTGTTAAAATCCATTATTAAGAAAGTAAAGACATGATATTTGGAAAGTCATAATCCAATTTAGAGTCAGCATGGTTTTACAAAAGGTAAATCACATTTGACTAATTTTCTGTAGTTCTTTATAGATGTAACAAGTGGAATCAATAATGGGATCCTGTAAATGGTGTATATCTGGACTTACAAAAGACATCTGACAAGAGCCACACAAAAGATTAATACACAAGATAAGGTCACATGGAGTTATCAGCAATTTATTAGCTTGGATAGAGGATTGGCTAACCAACAGAAAGCAGAGAGTTGGAATAAATGGCTCTTTTTTCTGGTTGGTGAAATACAACTAGTGAGGTATCATAAGATTTGGTCCTTGGGCCCCAACTATTTACAATTTCTTTGACTTCGATGCAGAGATTGAAAGTACCATAGCAATATTTGCAGATGGCACTAAAATAAGTGGGAAAGTAGGGTGGAAATTAAAAATAAGACATTTACAAATGGATATGGATCGGTTAGATGAATAAGCCAAAATCTGGCAGATGAAGTTTAACATGGATAAGTGTAAGGTTATCCATTTTATTTGGACAATAAAAGGCAAGTGTGCACATACAGAAAATAATAAGAAGGCAACTGAATTTTGGTTTTTAGAGATAACAAGGTGTAGAGCTGGATGAACACAGAAGGCCAAGCAGCATCAGAGGAGCAGGAAAGCTGACGTTTTGGGCCTTTATTGCTAAAGGAATAGGGTATAAAAATAGCTATGAGTTCCTGCATTAGTGACAGTATAGCATGCAATTTTGGTCTTCTTACTTGAGGAGGGATGGATTTGCATTAAGCTGTTTGTATGAACCCTGTGGTTTCAAGAAAAAAAATTTGTGAAGTCATGTCACGGCATCATGGACAGAGAGAGCAATGCAGAAAGTTGACAAAGGTCTTTGTGACAGAGGTGGCAGAGTTCCTTTGTTACCACTGTGGTAAAAGGCACACTTGTATTTATATGTCCTGACTTGAGTCATTATTTGGGAAACCAGTGCAGTCATAGTAAAGAATTTAAGAAGTTTAATGTTGGTGCTCAGGAAGTTTTGGGTGGGGATAATTGGTTCTGTCCCCTTAAAAGAAGAGACTGTAATCTGTATCTTAAGTTTATATACAAAATGAAAGATCTCCCAAGTCTCTTTCTCTCACAGCATCTTTAAATGCTGCTGATCAGATAGCTCAATATGTGGTACAAGTGGAAGGACTGTGCCAATTTTAGCAGAAAAATTTAATTAATGTCTGACAAGTCACCTCACTGGGGGTTTTCTACAGACGCCTAAATAGCAGTAGGGAGATTGAAGAACTCCTAGGCCGGCAGATTGTTGAAAAGTGCCAACGTGGCAGGGTTGTTGTTATGGGTGACTTCAACTTTCCCAATATTGATTGGAATCTCCTTAGTGCAGATGGTTTGGATGGAGCCGTGTTTGTTAGGTGTGTTCAGGAGGGTTTCCTTACTTAGTATGGGGACAGGCCGACGAGGGGGGAGGCCATTTTGGATTTGGTGCTCGGCAATGAGCCTGGACAGGTGTCAGATCTCGTGGTGGGAGAACACTTTGGCGACAATGACCACAACAGCCTCACATTTACCATAGCCATGGAAAGGGAAAGGAGCAGTTACCAGGGGAAGATATTTAACTGGGGTAAAGGTCTGATGCTATCAGACAGGAGTTGGGAAGTACAGACTGGGAGCAATTGTTCCACAGAAAGGGCACAGCAGACATGTGGAGGCTGTTTAAGGAGCAGTTGTTGCGAGTGATGTATAAATTTGTTCCTCTGAGACAGGTAAGAAGGGGTAAGATTAAGGAGCCTTGGATGACGGGTACAGAGGTGCTTCTTGTCAAAAAGCAAAAGGCAGCGTTCGTAAGGTGGAGGAAGCAAGGGTCCAGCACAGCTTTAGAGGATTACAGGCTTGCTCGGAAGGAGCTTAAAAGTGGACTGAGGAGGGCCAGGAGGGGGGCAGGAAAAAGGCTTGGCAGGAAGGATTAGGGAGAACCCGAAGGCATTTTACTCATACGTGAGGAATAAGAGAATGATCAGGGAGACGGTAGGGCCGATCAGGGATAGCGTAGGGAACTTGTGTAAGGAGTCTGAGCAGATAGGGGAAGCCCAAAATGAGTTTTTTGCTTTGGTTTTCACCAAGGAAAGGGACCTTGTTGTGAATGAGAACTTTGAGGAGCAGGAAAACAGGCTTGAATAGATCAAGATTAAGGAAGTTGATGTGCTGGAAATTTTGGCAAACATTAAGATTGATAAGTCCCCAGGGCCAGACCAGATTTATCCTAGGTTGCTTCGGGAAGCGAGAAAGGAGGTTGCTAAGCCGCTGGGGAAGATCTTTGCTTCCTCACTCTCCACGTGAGTCGTACCGGAAGATTGGAGGGAGGCAAATGTTGTTGCTCTTTGCAAGAAAGGGAATACAGAAATCCCTGGAAATTACAGACCAGTCAGTCTTACGTCTGTGGTCAACAAGGTTTTGGAAAGAATGCTGAGGGATAGGATTTATGACTATTTGGAAAAGCATAGCGTGATTAAAGGGAGTCAGCATGACGTTGTGAGGGGCAGGTCATGCCTTACAAATCTTATTGAGTTCTTTGAGGAAGTCACGAGACAGGTTGACGAGGGTCAAGCAGTGGATGTGGTGTACATGGACTTCAGCAAGGCATTTGATAAGGTTCCCCATGGCAGGCTCGTTCATAAAGTCAGGAGGTATTGGATACAGGGTGATTTGGCTGTCTGGATTCAGAATTGGTTGGCTGACAGGAGGCAGAGAGTGGCCGTAGATGGTAAGTATTCTGCCTGGAGGTCAGTGCTGAGTGGTGTCCCACAGGGCTGTGTTCTTGAGCCTCTGCTCTTTGTAGATTTTATAAATGACTTGGATGAGGAGGTTGAGGGGTGGGTTAGTATGTTTGTTGATGACACAAAGGTTGGGCGTGCCGTTGATAGTATTGAGGGCTATTGCAGGCTTCAGCGAGACATTGACACTATGCAGAGCTGGGCTGAGAAATGGCAGATGGAGTTCAACTGGGATAAATGCAAAGTGATGCATTTTGGAAGGTCGAACTTCAATGCTGAATATAGGATTAAAGGCAGGATTGTCAGCAGTGTGGAGGAACAGCGGGATCGTGGTGTTCAAGTGCATAGCTCCCTCAAAGTTGCCAACCAGGTGGATAAGGTTGTTAAGAAAGCAGATGGTGTTTTGGCTTTCATTAACAGGGGGATCGGGTTTAAGAGCCGCGAGGTTATGCTGCAGCTCTACAAAACCCTGGTGAGACCAGACTTGGAATATTGTGTCCAGTTCTCGTCGCCCTTTTATAGGAAAGATGTGGATGCTTTGGAGAGGGTGCAAAGGAGGTTTACCAGGACTGGAGGGCTTGTCTTACGAGGAGAGGTTGCCTGAGCTCGGACTTTTCTCTCTGTAGAGAAGGGGGAAGAGAGGTGACCTGATTGAGGTGTACAAGGTAATGAGAGGCATGGATAGAGTCGATAGGCAGAGACTTTTCCCCAGGGCAGGATTGACTGCCACGAGGGGCCATAGTTTTAAGGTGTTAGGAGGAAGGTACAGAGGAGACGTCAGAGGGAGGTTCTTTACCCAGAGAGTTGTGAGCGCATGGAATAGTTTGCCAGTGGTAGTCGTGGAAGCGGAGTCATTAGTGACATTGAAGCGACTGCTGGACATGCACATGGACAGCAGTGAATTGAGGGGAGTGTAGGTTAGGTTATTTTATTTTTGGATTAGGATTATTCCACGGCACAACATGGTGGGCCGAAGGGCCTGTACTGTGCTGTACTTGTCTGTGTCTGTGTTCTGTGTAACCAATGTATGACCCCAGTATACTTTTTTTTTCAGTCTTTCATTTGCTTCAAGTGTGCAAGTTAGATTAGATTAGATTCCCTTCAGTGTGGAAACAGGCCCTTTAGCTAACAAGTCCACACCAACCCTCACAGCATCCCACCCAGACCCATCCCCCTATAACCCAAAAACCCCTGAACACTACGGGCAATTTAGCAAGGACGATCCACTTAGCCTGCACATCTTTGGACTATGGGAGGAAACCAGAGCACTTGGAGGAAACCCACGCAGCCACAGGGAGAATGTGCAAACTCCACACAGACAGTTGCCCGAGGCTGGAATTGAACCCGGGTCCCTGGCGCTGTGAGGCTGCAGTGCCAATCACTGAGTCACCGTGCCATACGGCCCATTCCCTATGGATGACCTGGAAATTGGGTGTGGGTCTTATACATTAATAGGTCATTGAGATCCCTCTCCCTTATGTTTAACTGCCCAAATCCCATTATCAACCTGAGAAACTCGTGATCAGTTTCAGAGACCGAGAATATTTTTATATGACTGCAAGGAAAAAGACTTGTCTTTTCTGCAACAGTGTGTTTGTAAAAGTATATGTTATATGTTCTGTTCTAAGCAAATGTGGCCTCTACTATTTGGAATTATATAAGAACATAAGAATTAGAAGCAGGAGTAGGTTATTTGACATCTCAAGCCTTTTCCGCCATTTGTTATTATGGCTGATCTCATCTTGGCCTCAATTCTGCTTTCCTGCTCGCACTCCATAATCTTTCAAACCATTACGAAATAAAAATCTATATCCTTAAATTTACTCACTTTCCTGAAATCCATTGCACTTTGGGGTCGTAAAATCAACAGATTCATGGCCTGTTTGAGAGAAGAAATTTCTACTCATTCCTGTTTTTAAAAATGATACCCCTTATCCCAAAACTATGAACTCTCATTCTAGATTGCTCCATATGGGGAAACATTTTTTTCTACGTCCACTTTGTCAATCCAGTTTAGCCTGTTATGTACCCCAATTAGATTTCATCGCATTCTTCTGAATTTGAGAGAGTTCAATCTCAGTTCATAAGTCAAACCCTCTCATTTCTGGAATCAATCTAGTGAACCTCTTCTGAACTATCTCCAATGCAATTACATCCCTTCTCAAGTGAGTATTTGTAAAAAAAATTAATCTATTGATATATAGATTTTTTTAAAATCAAGAGTTAAAATGTTAAGATTACTTCCAGTCATGGTCTGTTATAGTTACAAAATAAGAGCATTTCTAAAAGATTAGAACTAACTTGGAAATTTAATAGTATTTTTCCAAATTTGCAAATGGCAGCTTAACAGATTTCCACACAAATTTAAAAAAGAAGTCAGCCAAATACGAAAACTCTTTTGGATCCAGTGTGCTCAATACCGTACTTCTAAACATCATGTGTACTCTATTTCACACAGCACTCCCGTATCTATTTCCCAATGATCATTTGAATCCCGTAAGTCTGGAAAGTATTGTAAAACAATTAGATCGAAAGCAATGATGTATCTTTATACAACGTTAGATCTAACTTTTAAAAATAGCCGATTCATATACAATTTCTCAAGATACTCAACTTTTGCAAACATATTACATTGTCAAGGGTAAATTACAAAAGCAATAATAAATGAAACTATTGGGGCAAATGCCTAACAAAAAGCTACAAACATTCTAAATTGAAAATGCTGAATGTCAGGGAAGAATGGTAAGTTATCCAGCACATTAGCGAGAGGGCAAGTGTAGAGAAAGTTAAGAAAATGATGCACTTAGCAGCAGGGAAAGGAAACCAGCCATTTTTCACAAAAGAGAGGAAATCACAATCAGACTTCACACAG
This sequence comes from Stegostoma tigrinum, assembly GCF_030684315.1. Taxonomy (NCBI): domain Eukaryota; kingdom Metazoa; phylum Chordata; class Chondrichthyes; order Orectolobiformes; family Stegostomatidae; genus Stegostoma; species Stegostoma tigrinum. Next base: position 64,986,183 of record NC_081356.1, on the reverse strand, counting down.
AGAATAACAAAGTCTGAATGGAACACAAATGGCCTGTGACCACATTGCTCTGATCCCCCACTTTAATACAACAAATGCACAAATCCCCAGTGAGCTTTTGTTGTGTAGATTGTCTTTTCACTGCTGAATACAGGTGTCATCATTTTTACCCTTTTGCCTTCTTCAAACATGAATTTACAGATCATGACACAATAGAAATGCTTTAGATGTTTGACAGTTTCCAGCTTGATAGAAAGGTATGTTATATGCCATTGTATTTCGTTGCAACGTCATCTGAAGCTCTAATGAATTCACTGCTTCAAATACATTTAATTTTGTAAATATCAATGCAAGCACACACAGTGTTTTTGTGCACCAGTCCCTACCCCCAACAGTCTCAACTTAGCTGAAGTACATTTCAAACTAGAATGAATTTGTCCAGATACTAGTAAAGCAAAGAGTTTGAAATCCACTCTGATGGCCTTACACATTGAGCTCCAAGACCAGATTTTATTGAAGTGATATTTTCTACATACGCTATTTTATGCTGAGCTGTTTTTGATTTAAACTTGCCACGTTGAAACCTAAGAATTAATTTAATGAATATTTAAAGATTTGAACCATTAAAATTTGTTTATTGCATGAACCGTATTGAATCATCTAAAACCCTTGTAAATACTCTGATTCTTGTACAATTGTTTTTGAGACACCACTCTCAAACACTAATGTACACTTGATGACTAATCTATTGATACCGAATCCAACTGAATATATTCCTGCTTCAGGTTCACATAAATTAAAATGAATATCTACTTACTTATTTGGACAGGACCTTTGATCACTATATTAAATATGTATCTACTTGTTTAAGCAGAAACACAAAGCTGCTAGCTAGAACTATTTCAGAAGATAATGCAAATAAGCAGTATCTCGTTTCTTGAGCCCCATAACATGAATTCTGAGTACCATCACAAATTCCACAAAAAATACCTTGTTTGCAAGTAAGACAAAACAAAATTATGTAATCTCATTTGGAACAATTGCTACCAAATTTAACATGAAGACAAACACAGTAGCGGTTGGTAATTCCAAAAGAAAGATGAAGGCACTCCCCATTCAATAAACATGCATTAATCAGAAATTTAAAAGATGAACATATTAATAACATAGCCATGAGAGCTGGCAGAGGTTAGATTTTCTGCCAATTGGTTCTCCTTATACCTCTCACCATCTACAGTGATCAATTTGGAAGTGTGATGGTATATGTACCACTCAAGTGAATGTGCACAGCTTGAACAATGCTCAGGAAGCACAACATAGTTGGAGACAAAGAATTTTTTAAATTATTACAGGTTCAGGATCCACACATTCAACTCCTAACACTGCCAGCAATGCAGTTGGCTTCCAGATGTAGTGCAGAAACTTGTAGGAGTGTATGAAGAGGATCAGGCCATTAACTCCTCAAGCATATTCTGCCCTTCAATGAGATAATGACTAATTATCAAATCAACTTTTTACACCTATAATTTCCTCATATCCTTTAATTAATTAAATTACCTTTGATCAACAAAAATCTATCATTTAGTTTTCAAGTGATCAATGGATAAAGCATCAATTTGCATTTACTGAACAGAGATATTAACTTCTACCGTGATTTATGCAGAGAAATGTCTTCTAATTTCCCTCCTGAAAAGATCGGCCCTAATTTTTAAGCAGTTCCTTATTTCTAGCAGTATCTCTGGAGAAAAAATAGTTAATGTTATGAGTCCTGTAAGGGTCAGAGGACTCAAAATATTAACTCTGTTTTCTCTCCGCAAATCTGCCAGACCTACAGGGTTTCTCCAGCAATATCTATTTTTGTTTGTTTCAGATCTTCAGCGTCTGCAGTTCTGTGTTCTATTTATTCCTTAATTCTGGACTTCCCAAATAGTGGAGCTTGTTTCTCTCCATTTACTGTATTTATTTCCCTTAATGTCTTGAAATCCTCAATTAAATCAATCCTTCACCTTCTAAATACCAAGAAATAATTGGTGTAATCTCTCCTCCAACTTTGACCTTTTAAGCCCAAGTATTATTCCCATAAATTGTGCTTTGCACCCAACAAGATCAATATATTCTTTCAAAGGTTTGGTGCCTGGAAAATTACTCACTGGTCTTCAAATTTGTCTAAACAGGGATTAGCATAGCTGTGATAACAAGGTGAAGAGCTGGATGAACACAGCAGGCTGAGCAGCATCAGAGGAGCAAGAAAGCTAATGTTTTGGGCCTTGACCCTTCTTCAGAAAATTTCCTGAAGAAGGGTCTAGGCCTGAAATGTCAGCCTTCCTGCTCCTCTGATGCTGCTCAGCCTGCTGTGTTCATCCAGCCCTACACCTTGTTATCTCAGATTCTCCAGCATCTGCAGTTCCTACTATCTCTGAAACAATTTTAACCCCTGAGCATAGCTGTAATGCTTTTCTACCTCATCATGTTCTATTCACCTATTTATAAAGAGTTGCATTCAATTACCCTTTCATTCTCTATATCTGCCTGTGACAATTTACCATCCCATGTACCAGGACTACCAAATATCTTCAGACCTTCACTGTTCATAGCTTTTCATCATCTTAGAATCTTCGAATTAAAAGATGACAGGTCAAACTGGTTGAATTCACATTTGCTGACATTGGAATCGATTTGCCACATTTCGGTCCATGCATTTATTCTATATCTACATCTGCAATTTAAATATTTCACATTTACTGCTTACAATGTTACCTTTTCTCATGTCACGAGCAGATTTTGTTAAAATTGAAAAGAGAACAAATTGACAAAGCCTTGCTAGCATCAATACAAATGCAAGAATGCTAAATTTTGAGCGATCATAATGTTTAGTACAGGAGAAAAGTGTTATTGATTTGCTGGCACAATTCACAGAGACATTGCTATAGAGAAAGTAACAAGGAGCTATTATCACTGCAACAGGTGAGACATGTCCTTGGAGAATCAGAGAACCAAGAATTTGTATAAGCTCGAGTGTTAGTTTCTGAATGTTTCAATGTAAAAATGACCAGAAACACAGCTTTATGTTTTAAATGTGATAAAAAGTTAGTTTACTACACAAGCATTGCTGAAAGCTATTTAAAGAAACAAGTGATAGTTATTGGCTAAAATAGAGATATAAAAATTTAAAGTAAGGGTAAAGTTGTGCATGAAGATGGAGGTGAGATCAATTCCTACTGTGGTTGTAAGCTCAGTTTGTTTGAAGATTCCCTTTCTAAGGTGAAGAGGTTGAAAACTTGAAGTCAGATTCTGTAGTGGTAATGGCTACTGTAGTTGAATAGTTGGAGGTTGCTTCTGCAGGTGGATTGAGTAGAAGAGGTCCTGAGAGTGAGAAAAGGTTTTTTTTCTTTCACTTCTATGCACTGAATAGTGACTCTGTCATCTTGTGGACTCAATGAAGCCACAATGACATCGCAGGCACTGCCTCCATGACTAAGCTCTCTCCAGAAGGTAAGTTTGATCCACCCTGCGCTTGCCCCCGCCACAGATGCCAGGAGGTCTGGAGCTGTCAGCTCTCAATGCTGCCTTTATACTGCCTGTTCTCAATGCTGCCTCAGGCTGCTGCTCTTGATGCTGCCTCAGATACCAGGGAACAGCTCTCGATCTCCCTTGCGCTAGTTTGGCTCTCCTCCACATTGATCTGCTCCACACTGCACAAATGCTCACTCCACAGAAGGTAATTAGAAAGCAGTGAAAGAAGAATAAAAATCTAAAAGTGAACAAAGCAGGTGAGCTCTGGGTAGGACCCCTCACACTGCACAGCTACTCTGCTGCAATCTTAGTTCTGTCTTGTTGCAGAAATTTTTGAGTTTTTATTCAAGCTTGGAATGGAATTGCTAATTCAGCTAGTATTTTCTCCTCATTCCTTAATACTCAAGAGAGGGTGATGGTGAGCTGCCTTCTTGAATGCCCGCAGTCCTTGCTAAGTAGGAATCCATCAAGGCTGTTAGGAAGGGGATTCCAGCATTTTAGCCCAGCGACAGTGAAGGAACAATGATCTAGGGTGGAATGTTTCCAGGCCTGAATGACATGGGCAATGACAATCAATTAGGAAGATATCATGAGAATGGAAAATCTTGAGACGCTGAGAAATCTGATTTTGCACATAATGTTTTAACTGTCAGATAAAATCTAATTTGTGAGTAATGAGTGGCCTATTTGCATGTATTAATGTATCCAAGCTCAGCTCATTTCTGTGCAATTTGTTACTTTGCCAGGCAATGGAATAAAACTAGCCAGTGACAATTCCTTCATGAAAGTCTGACAGCTGCAGATTGCCAGGCTCTGCTCTGGGCCTCCACCATGCTCACAATTCCAGACAATTTCAGGGCATGCTCCAAAGGCAGTGACCACTTGCATCCATCCTCAAAGGAGATGAGCATTTGACAAGTATCAGCCTCACCAGATCTTCATCACACACTGTTGACATGCTTAACATGCTGTTGAACACTTCAATACTACACTTTGGAGCTCACTGATACCTTATAATGCAATCCTATTGGTAGGCTGTCTTATGAACAGTTACATGTGCCCATCTCATGCATCGGGACAGAGTGCGCCTCAAGGCTCAGGGGTTGCTTTCTTAGCACTTATTCACTGTACACCTATTTGGATGACTATGCCATCTCTGAATTGCCTTGCCTTTTAGAGAGGAGACAAATCCAGATAATTGGAGGTAACAAGGTGTAGAGTTGGATGAATACAGCATGCCAAGCAGCATCAGAGGAGCAGGAAAGCTGACGTTTTGGGTCTGGGACCTTCTTCATTTTCTGAAGAAGAGTCCAGACCCAAAACGTCAGCTTTCCTGCTTCTCTGATGCAGCTGGGCATGGTGTATTCATCCAACTCTACACCTTGTTATCTCAGATTGTCTTGCATCAACAGTTCCTACTATCTCTCAGTCCAGATAACTTGTCTTGTTTGCCAGCAACAGCAGATATGTTGCTGTATGGCACTGTGCTACATCAGTGTCACACCTCTAGCATGTGCCAGCAGTTTATATGGCAGACAAAGTGAATGTGCTTCAACCATGTCTCAACGTCAAAGGGGAGTGGTCCTCAAGTGAAGCTCAGGCAGACTGTCGTCAGTCAGGGAGTTCTGCTCCAGTCAATATATGGCATTATACATGGGCTTGAACATAATTAATTGGCTGCTTGGAGTGTTCAGGGGCAGGGGTATATTTCATTTAGTCCAGGCAGTTAGCCTTAATCAGTCCTGCAGTTCAGTCCAAGTAGTCAGGGTATTAACAGTAAATCAATTGGGGAGCTGTACAAATATCAGTCAGGGTTATGTTCAGTCATCAGTCATGCTGTCATTCCAAGTCAGTCAGAGCAGATGGACCATGGTCGGTCAAGGGATCTGTTTACTGAAAGTCAAGGGGATATCAGGAGGTACAGCTGTCATGGGCAATTGTGGAATTCACTTGTAGATTGGAGGCAGAATACTAGCATGCAGATCAGATAATAATTGGAAAGGGGCAACTCCACATATAAAGGAGGAAATGATAGTGTTTGGGGGAGAAAGAGGGCGCTGTGTCGGGGGTTATGGGGGTCATCAACTGTAATGACCCCTGAGGCTTTGATGGGGCAAAAGTGCATAACTACGTTTAGTATAACAAAGGTGTATGTCTAGGCTCAGGGGGCAAAGTGGGGATTAGAAGTGTTAAGTAAAGGAAGTGGATGGGATTAATCCAGGATATAAATCAGATAATACAGGTGAAAATCATCAATTTATCATGCAATCCTGGCTGTGAATTGTCAGGTGCCCTCTTGTCCAACACTGGTAGTGTCCTTTCCTCTGAAACAGAAGGTACAGGTTCAAATCCCACGTCCTCTGGAGGCATGTAATAAAATGTCTTGGGCGAGAATTAATTTTTTTAAAAAATATATCCTGGCTACAACATTTATTCATTCAGTAAGTATAGCTACAAGCAATCTTGACCATCATAAATTAATACCAATAATGGGTGTTAAGAAGAAATAATACTCAACCTAAGTTTGACAATTCACAAATATATGCCAAGGTCTTTTAGCCTATCCAAGGCAGCTGCTAACCACACAGTGATAATGGGAACTGCAGATGCTGGAGAATCCAAGATAACAAAGTGTGGAACTGGATGAACACAGCAGGCCAAGCAGCATCTCAGGAGCACAAAAGCTGACGTTTTGGGCCTAGACCCTGATGAAGTTTTTGTGCTCCTGAGATGCTGCTTGGCCTGCTGTGTTCATCCAGCTCCACACTTTGCTAACCACACACTTTGGACTTCATAACATGTACAGCACTCTCCAACATGCCTTTCTTGAGTAATATGAGTGGATAGGGGAGAGATTATTGCCGCACAAACACAATCTCCTACTCTATGTTTGCCAAATAGCTTGCGCAGCATACATGTGAATCAGGTCTACAATGTCAAAACTTCACAATTAGGTTTTCCATTACCCTCCTTGTCAGATCCCTCCATTTCCCAACATTAGGTGGACATTGTTTATGTGATTTGTGTGTACTGTAACTACCGAATGAGAAGTTGCCTTGTTTCTGATATTCCCAAAACAGGTTCATAGAGACCATCTCCCTTGGATTCAGGCAGAGACACTGTTGTCTTCCCTGATGTGGATGCACAAAGAGCACGTGTCTAGCAACCCAGGACTAACAATACAGACATTCCATCCAGGTTTCTATACCTTTTCAATGAAGTAAAGTGTTACAGACCCACAGTTAATCATTTTCCATACAGCATCATGTAGATGAGAATCAATGATGCAATACTTTATATAGAGATGTCATCAGACGCTATGTCACTAAGTAATAGGTCATACAAAAACTTTTTTCAACTGGGAACAGTGAGGGCCATAAGATTTCTCAACAACATGAAACTCCATTCTTGCCATCTCTATCATTCGATGAAATATAGAAAATATGAAGAATGTTGATTGATCATTAAGTGTTTTGCTCTGGACAACTGCAGGATACAATAAGGGTATGTGATAGACGTTGAGGACCTGTGAGCGCTGCACTCTTGCACTGAGTCTGAGAATTAGGCCATTCACTAAAAGCAGCAGCAGCATCACCATTCTACATTGCAGCAGTGTCAAATGCAGTCAGCCAGACAGGATTTGTTTCACAATTGCTTTCAATGGAACCCAGCTGGGTGAAGCCATCTTTCACTGACTTAAGATGTTTTCATGTTTTAGAAACCAGCAGTATCGGTTCCACCCCAATTTTATATTCAGTTCCTACTGTAATAAAGGGTTGAATTTTGTTGGCCTTATTCATCAATTTATGTGACTCATGCATTAGAACACTCAGATTCCTCTGCATCTCAGAATCCTGAAGTCATTCTCCATTTAGGTGATTCTCATTTTTAAATTCTTATAGCTAAGTGAACATTTTCACATTTTTACATATTATATTCGATTTTCCAGATTGTTACCTATTCACTCATCTGCATATCCATCTGCAACTTCATTCTGTAGTCCTCACAGCATACATATCTTTGCATCATTTGCAAATTTAGATACCATGCCTGCACTCCTCTCATCTACGTCATTGACATGAATTGTTAAAAATTGAGGGCCCAGCACAAACACCTGAAGAGCCCTACTCATCATATTCTGTCATTTATCCATAATGTTTGTTTTGTGTCAGCCAGCCAATCCTCTACCCATGCCAGCCAATTAACCCCCACACCACACACTTCTACTTTGTACACTAACATTTTATGAGGCATCTTGTCAACTGTATTCTAAAAAAAGGGGCACAAAGAATTCTACACATGAGAACATCAGACTTAAAATGTTAATTCTTTTATGCCCTTTCTTCATTAATGGGAAGAGGCCATTGCTGGCCATGCAGCAGTTATTTCCCATCTCTAATTGCCCAGAGAGCACTTGAGAATCAACCACATTGCTATGGGTCTGGAGTCACATATAGGTCAGACCAGGTAAGGATGGCAGTTTCCTTCCCTGAAGGATGTTAATGAACCAGAAGGGGTTTTCCCCAACAATTGATTCATGGTCATCATTAGATTCTTAATTCTACAGAGTGTATTGAATTTAATTTCCGTCATCTGCTATGGTAGGATTCGAACCCAGGTCCCCAGAATGTTATGTAAATCTCTGGATTAATAGTCTAATAATAATAATACCACTAGGCCATCGTCTCCCTCTCTCAAATCTGTTTCTCTCTCCACAGATGATGCCAGAGTTGCAGAGTTTGTGCAGAATTCTATGTTTGTTTCAGACTTCTGATATCCACAATATTTTGCCTTTATAAACATAAGACATTATGCTTCAATTATACAAGGAATTGCTGAGATCACCTGTGTATTGTTTTGGTCTCCTGATTTAAGGAAGGAGGTAAATACATTGGACGTGATTCAGAGGAAGTTTCTCAATTGATACCTGAAATTGGAAATTTGTTTTCTGAGACAAGTTTTCCTGAGTGTTTAGAAGACTGAGAGGTGCCTTGTTTAAAGCCCAGTAAATGAGATCCTGAATGATCTTGACAAGATAGATGTGAGAGTGGTCAGTTGAGAACAAGGGGATAGTGTTTTAAAATGAAGACTCTCCATTGTAGCACTGAGATGAGGTGAACTTTATTCTCACTGGGTTGTGTAACTTCAGAACTCTCTTCCTCAGAAATAGTGGTGGAGGCAGACTAATTGAATATTTTTAAGATGGGGTACATAATTTTTTTGTTTGGCAGTGGAACCGTAGGTTATTGGGAATAGATGGGAATATGGAATTTATAAAACCAACCAGATCAGCCTTCTTTGAATTGACTGTGGCAGCAGGGTTAAAGGGCCAAATGTCATATTTCTGTTCTTAATGTAAAATATAAAAGGCAAATTAGCTTTCTTTATAAAAGAGGCATTAGTATAAATGTACATCTGTAACACTGTAGATTCTCTGAACTCCAGCACAGTACATAAAGGTGCAAGGCTCGAATACATTATTTTTACTGCAGAGCATATATGTTGCTTCCAGTAAGTATAAATGTGACATGTTACCAATTTGCCTGATTATCTTATTTGATAGTAGTATTGCTTTTGACATGCTCAGGATTGTTTAGCAAATGTGAACCAATCATAGAATCACTGTTAGCAGTTGAAATTTTGTTTTGTGTTTTGAACGTGCAGGCTAGTTGAATATGGCCTGTTCTCTTCCTATTATGAATAACCGTCTGAAGAAATATGATTTTTGAAACAATTAGTCCACCATTGGAGTACACATTGTATGCACCTTGCACTCCAATTCATTACGAAAGTCATTGTAAATATGTGGATGGGAGATAATGGGAACTGCAGATGCTGGAGTATTCCAAGAGAAGAAAGTGTGAAGCTGGATGAACACAGCAGGCCAAACAGCATCTCAGGAGCACAAAAGCTGATGTTTCGGGTCTAGACCCTTCATCAGAGAGGGGGATGGGGAGATGGTTCTGAAATAAATAGGGAGAGAGGGGGAGGTGGACCGAAGATGGATAGAGGAGAAGATAGGTGGAGAGAAGAATATGGGTGGGGAGGTGCAGAGGGGATAGGTCAGTCCAGGGAGGACGGACAGGTCAAGGAGGCAGGATGAGGTTAGTAGGTGGGAAGTGGAGGTGCAGCTTGAGGTGGGAAGACAGGATAGGTGAGAGGAAGAACAGGTTAGGGAGGCGGGGACGAGCTGGGCTGGTTTTGGGATGCAGTGGGGGAAGGGGACGAGCTGGGCTGGTTTTGGGATGCGGGGGGGGAAGGGGGGATTTTGAAGCTTGTGAAGTCCGCATTGATACCATTGGGCTGCAGGGTTCCCAAGCGGAATATGAGTTGCTGTTCCTGCAACCTTCGGGTGGCATCATTGTGGCACTGCAGGAGGTCCAGAATGGACATGTCGTCTAAAGAATGGGAGGGGGAATTGTGGCTTCCTCTACGTTACAGAAACCAAGCAGAGGATTAGGGACCGCTTTGCACAACACCTCCGATCGGCTTGCAATAAACAACTGCACCTCCCAGTCGCGAACCATTTTAACTCCCCCTCCCATTCCTTAGACGACATGCCCATCCTGGGTCTCTTGCAGTGCCACAATGATGCCACCCGAAGGTTGCAGGACCAGCAACTCATATTCCGCTTGGGAACCCTGCAGCCCAATGGTATCAATGTGGACTTCACAAGCTTCAAAATCTCCCCTTCCCCCACTGCTTTCCAAAACCAGCCCAGCTCGTCATCGCCTCCCTAACCTGTTCTTCCTCTCACCTATCCCCTCTCCCACCTCAAGCTGCACCTCCATTTCCCACCTACTAACCTCACCCCGCCTCCTTGATCTGTCCGTCTTCCCCGGACTGACCTATCCCCTCCCCACCTACGCACCTATACTCTCCTCTCTACCTATCTTCTCCTCTATGCATCTTCAGTCTGCCTCTTCCTCTCTCCTTATTTATTTCAGAACCCTCTCGCCATCCCCCTTTTCTGATGAAGGGCGTAGGTCCAAAATGTCAGCTTTTGTGCTCCTGAGATGCTGCTTGGCCTGCTGTGTTCATCCAGCTTCACACTTTGTTATCATAAATATGTGGATCACTGTCTCACAACTCAGTTCCTTGTAGGAAGATAATAAAACACAGTAAGTTAATGTACAGGTCTGCAAGTATTTTCAAAGTCAAACGTCATTTTGGCTTTTATTGGAAGAGGACTGGACTACAGGAGTAAGGAAGGTATGTGTTTATGCACTTTGTCAGGAAGAATAGATGAGCTTATTATTATTTAAATGAAGAGAGTCTGCAGAAAGCTGCAATGCAGGGAGAGCCTGAGGGCCATCGTTCATAAATCACAAAGGCTAGCATCCAAGTACAGCAGGTAATAGGGAATGGAAATGGAATGTTGTTCTCTATTTTGAAAGAATTGGAGTATAAAATTTGGGACTTCTGGCTAAAACTATACAAACCATACTGAGAATATAAAAGATAGATCATGGAACTGTATACCACAGAAACGGGCCCTTCAGCCCACAATGTTGTGCCAAATATGACACCAGATTAAACTAATCTTTCCTGCTCACCCTTGGTCCGTATCCCTCCTTCTTTGCATATTCATGTATTTATCTAACTGTCCCTTAAACACCCCTATCATATCTGTCTCCACCACGACCCCTGGCAGCGCTTTCCAGACTCCTATCATTCTCTGTGTAAAGAAACTTGACCCTCACATCTCCAAATGTCTCTGTGTAGACAGCACTTGAATACTGTCAACAGTTTTGGTACTATTGTGTAAGGGAAGATATACTGGCATTGAAGGCAATCCAAAGAAATTTCACTAGGTTGAAATCAGTTATTTATATGCAGAAGTTCAGCAGGTTGGGCCTTGTGTTGCTTTTTTTATAGGTTTTAGAAGAATAAAAAGTGAACTTATTGAAACATATAAGATTCTTAATGGGCTTGACAGAATCAAAGCTGACAGGTGGTTTCCCCTTGTGGAGGAGTCTAAGACCAGTGACATAATCTCAGAATAGGGGGTCACCCAATTAAGACAGAGATGAGGAGGAATTTCTTTTCTCAGAGGGGAGTGAATCTGAGGAATTCTTTACTGCAGAGGGCTGAAAAGACTGGGTCATTAAGTGTATTCAAAGCTGAGACAGAAAGATGTTAAATCAGTGAAGGAATATGGAGCAAAAGCGGAAAAGTAGAATTGAGGACATTCGGATTAGCCAAGATCTTGCTGAATGGCTTAATGGGCAAAATAGGCAACTTCTTTGTCTTATGATCTAAGTCTTGCTATCTTTATGCGGGGTTTTAGTCATATCACACGTAAAATACTGTGTGCAATTTGGGTTCTATATTTAGGAAGGATGCGCTTGCTTTGGAGATAGTAAAGTGAAATTTCACAAGATTAGTCACTGGAAAGGAACACTTTGTGAAAAGGTGAGTAATTGGGATTGATAGTCTCTCGAGTTTAAATGTCTGGGAGGTGATATCATTTGAAACATATAAAATTTCAAGTGACTTGACAGTGTAGATAACGAGAGGTTGTTAGCGCTTGCTGGGCGATCTAAAATATGGGGCATTGTTTCAGCAGAAGGAGATGATCACTTAGTGCTGAGATGGAAATTCTTTCACTTGAACAATTATGAATCTTTGGAATTTTCTACCGAAGAGTGTTGTGGATGCTGCATCATTGAATACATTAAAGACTGGAATACATAGCTTTTTGGTCCCTCGGGAAATCAAGGATATGGGGAGTGAGTGGTGAAACAGGGGCTGCAGTTTACGATCAGCCATGATCATATTGAACAATGAACCACGCTCATCAGGCTGTGTGGTCAACTCCTGCTTCTATCTCTTATGGTCTTGTGTCACCTGCTGTATTCTCTTCCTTTAAAACACTGTGAACCTAGTGTGGAAAAGTGGGACTATTGTCAGTAGTGGTGTATTTTTGATTGTACAATTTGATGGGCTGAAAGGCCTCTTCTGTACTGTATGATTCTAGGATCTATTTTCCTTACCTTTGCTATTGTGCTTATACTTACTTTCTAAGTTTCAATATCAGTTCCTATGGGATATCCATTTTATTGATTTTTTTTTCAGATGTAAATGCTGATCCAAAATAATTACATGACATTTCTTTATTTTCTTGACAATATCACGATGAACAGTTTTCAAGTCGCCCATGTTACACCTGACTGTCTTTTTTGCTTTTATACTGGTTAAAATTTGATTTGATTTTGAGATCCTTCAAGTTTCTTTTTATAATTTCTTACTGTCACTTATACTGTTGGTTCTGTCAGCCTTCAGTTTTTTTTTATGTTGTTCTCACTCTTGAGTAGCTGCAGCCTTGTTTATATTTTTGTATTTTTTTTTCTTCTTTTTTGCCTTTTCATCCTCTAAGGCAGTCTGCTTTTTTGGGGAAGGAAAGCTCTTGCAACTTTGGCACATAATTTGGTTCTGAATCCTATTTGAAAAGATATGACGTCACACTGTCCTCATCATTTTAAATCATTATCCTATTTGAATAGAAAAGTGTCCACCCTCAAATTATTGAAATCCCTCTGACTGCCATATTACACTTTCAATCTTCCTCCTCCTCAACTACCTTCCCTTCCACCACATCTTCAACCTTCTGACCACCAATCCACCTGACCTCTTCTTCACCCCGAACTTTCTTCAAACCCGACCAATGTGGATACAATCCTGCTCATTATTATGGAACTGTTGTTTTTATCTCCATCCTCGTTTCCTTATCTTCACAGGTAACATGCTAAGGTTGAATAGGATGAGTATCTGCATATTCTTATTGACTAGCTCACCTGGATTTCTCCCATTCTCTATCCTATCAGGTTACTCAAAGCAAAATGAGGATGAAGGGGCACGATCTGAAATTCTAACTCTGGTCACCTCTTCTCAGATACTGCCAAACTGGCTTGAGTATTTCTAGCATTTCTGATTTTATTTCAGGACATCACTTGAAGAAAAAAATGGAAAAGCAGCGAATTCTTTAAAGGACAGCTTTTAAATGTTGAAATTCATAGAGACGATGTTGTTTCTATTTAAAGGATATAGAAACTGAGCATGCAGGTATAGGAAGCAATTAAGAAGCTTGTTAGTCTTAATATAAGTGCAAGAGTACAGGACGATTGCGGCCTTGCTATGTTTTTTGGGTTTTTGACGTGACCATTCCTGAATACTGAACGTAGTTTTAGTCTCCTTATCACCAATGGGTGGGCTGGATGATCAGTACTGTCTCACGACACCAGGGACCCAAGTTTGACTGCACCCTTGGGTGACTGTGTGGAGTTTGCACATTCTCCCGCTGTCTGCTTGTGTTTCTTCCGGATGCTCTGGTTTCCTTCCACAGTCCAAAGGTGTGCAGGGAAGGTGGATTGGCCATGCTAAATTGCCCAAAATGTCCAAGGATATGCAGGCTGGGTGGGTTAGTCATGGGAATTGCAGGGGTACAGGGATTGGATCTGTGTGGAATGCTGTTTGGAGGGTCGGTGTGGACTCAGTGAGCCAAAGGGCCTGCTTTGACATTGTAGGGATTCTTTGACTTCAGTAAGGATATACCTGCCTCAGAAGCAGGGCAGTGAAGGTTGACTAGATCAGGTTGAGAGGATTTTTAAAAATTCAATCATTGGGTGTAGTTATCGCTAGCTTGCCCAGCATTTATTCCCTATCTGTAACTGTTTGTGAGAGACTGTTGGCAAGGTGCCTTTTGGAACTGCTGTCACCCTTTTTCATGAGAAACTACCAGGGATTTTCACCCAGTGACTGTGAAAGAAGAACTATATTTGCTTCAAGTGATATTAGTGAGTGCTTTGAGGGGAACTTGCAGATGTCGGTGCTCCTATGTATCTCCTTCTTCTTCCTTATCCTTCTGGATGGTAGAGGTGATGAGTTTGGACAGTGCTGTCAACATTGCTGCATCTTGAAGATGGTACGCATTGCAACCACCATGTGTTGGCTGTGAAGGATGTAACTGTTTAACTCACAAATATAGAAACAGGAAATGGTCATTCAGCTCATCAGCCTCACCATTCCTGAGCATCTCTTCATGCCATTTTCCTGCACTATCTTTGATTTCTCTTCATGTCAGTAGTCTCCCAGAACCTGTCAATTTCTGCCTTGAACCTGTTCAATGATTCTGGCTTCATATCTCGTTAAGGTAGGAAGCTCCAAAGATTTACATCTGAGTAAAGAAATCCCTTCTTATTTCAATCTTAAAAGGCCTACTTCTTATCCTAAAATGACTTCCCTGGTTCTGGACTCACCAGTCAGGGGCAACATCTACTTCTATCTTTTCATGCCCTTTAAGAATCGTATGAGTTTCAATAAGATTTCCCACCTCAGAAGTAACCCCTGCAACCAAGTATTCAGCAAGTACATTGGGTGGGCCATCCATGAGTATTTCATCAGATCCACCATGTGTGATATTTACATCCTTCTGCCTGAGACCATCACAGCATCTTTTTGATCAAAATTATGAAGTATAACAGAATAACACCATCTCATAGCATCTTAATCTGACAGCATCTCTAAGGTTGATTGCAAATTTAACTATTTATCCATGAGCCTTCACATGGTGCTCGTGCTTGTTCTAGTGTCATACTTACCATAAAATATTTTAGTACTTTTCATTCATTTAACTAGATGTCAAAACATACTACAGCCATTAGTATGCCACTTAGAGGAAGGTGACACTGTAAATAGACCATGCAATATTTATTCCCTATATAAAAAGAAAAGGGCATCACACCGGGGTTGCTTTTACACCTGTATATTAAGTTAAAACTCTCTTATTCCCAGGCTTTTTCTTGTAAACTAAAAGAGGAATTCATTAGCAATACATTAATTTATATCCTCACCTAAAAATGAAGCCCTATAGACTCAATAAGCAAATGCAAAGTAGCATTCTGAAGCTTTTTTTAAGTTGGTATGGAGGGTGACAAAAGTCGATCCTACAGTTTCAGCACAATGGATATTCTTCTGGTGCCACTATGGTGCTCACATTGTGCTTACATCAGATTTTGGTGAGACAATTAGCATGATTGTTATAGTATACAGTGGACTATGTGAATCAGAGCATGATGAGACTGATCTGTCTGCAAGACTGCTGTTTTCAACACCACTGCTCCAGTTAACACTGCTTTAAATGTGCGTAGTTGGAGTGCATTTAACAACAGGAAGAACATATGAACCGAAGATAACAAAGTGTGGAGCCGGATGAACACAGCAGGCCCAGCAGCATCTCAGAAGCACAAAAGCTGACGTTTTGGGCCAAGACCCTTCATCAGAGAGGGGGGTGGGGAGAGGGAACTGGAATAAATAGGGAGAGGAGGGAGGCAGACCGAAGATGGAGAGAAAAGAAGATAGGTGCAGAGGAGAGTATGGGTGGGGAGGTAGGGAGGGGATAGGTCAGTCCAGGGAAGACGGACAGGTCAAGGAGGTGGGATGAGGTTAGTAGGTAGGAAATGGAGGTGCGGTTTGAGATGGGAGGAAGGGATGGGCGAGAGGAAGAACAGGTTAGGGAGGCAGAGACAGGCTGGGCTGGTTTTGGGATGCACTGGAGGGAGGGGAACAGCTGGGCTGGTTTTGTGATGCAGTGGGGGAAGGGGACGAACTGGGCTGGTTGTGGGATGTGGTGGGGGAAGGGGAGATTTTGAAGCTGGTGAAGTCCACATTGATACCATTGGGCTGCAGGGTTCCCAAGCGGAATATGAGTTGCTGTTCCTGCAACCTTCGGGTGGCATCATTGTGGCACTGCAGGAGGCCCCTGATGGACATGTCATCTGAAGAATGGGAGGGGGAGTTGAAATGGTTCGCGACTGGGAGGTGCAGTTGTTTATTGCGAACCGAGCGGAGGTGTTCTACAAAGCGATCCCCAAGCCTCCGCTTGGTTTCCCCAATGTAGAGGAAGCCACACTGGGTACAATGGATACAGTATACCATATTGGCAGATGTGCAGGTGAACCTCTGCTTAATATGGAAAGTCATCTTGGGGCCTGGGATGGGGGTGAGGGAGGAGGTGTGGGGGCAAGTATAGCACTTCCTGCGGTTGCAGGGGAAGGTGCCGGGTGTGGTGGGGTTGGAGGGCAGTGTGGAGCAAACAAGGGAGTCGCAGAGAGAGTCGTCTCTCCGGAAGGCAGACAAGGGTGGGGAGCTGGATGAACACAGCAAGCCAAGCAGCATCAGAGGAACAGGAAAGCTGATGTTTCAGCCGAGACTCACAGCAATGCGCCAGCATCTCCTGGAACAGCTCCTCTGATGCTACTTGGCCTGCTGTGTTCATCCAGCTGTACACCTTGTTATCTCAGATTCTCCAGCTTCTGCAGTTTGTATTATCTATGAGTTCTTTAATGTTGTTTAATGTTGGCACAATCAACAGGAAATACTGCTATATATATTGAAGGCTCTGGTTCTTACTTCAAGAGTTTTGTTTAGATCACTTGCTGCCATCATATTCACTGTAGTTATCATCTTCAAGGCCTGTACCATGAAAGAGAAACTGAGAAGAAGCAGAACATAAAATGGCAACTTGCTTGTGGAGAGCAGAGAATGAGAGGGAATCAAGTTTTCAGCAGGATTCTTTATGTATCAAAGTCTCCCTGGATCATCTCATTTACATTAACTCAATGTAGAACAGAGTATATATTTTCTCCATCTTCTATACGAGGGAAAACTAAAATAGTTGTTAGTAGCCTCAGAGCATGGTGAGGATGCCATCATTAGTGGCTGTATGGAATGTCTTTGTGTTTGACTCTTTTCAGATAGGAATGGGCAGTGCCTCCAACTCTGGAGAGAATACAGGAGAGATTTTTTAAAATCTTGCTAGAGGTTGAGAATTGCGGGTATGAGGAAAAATTGGGTATACTCGGGTCATTTTCCTTGGAACAGAGGAAGTTGAGAGGGTCTTAATCCGTCTATTCAAAATAAGGAAGGCTTAGATAAAGCGGAAATGGAGAACTGTCTCCCCTAGTGGAGAGATCACTAGAGAACACAAATTTGAAGTCAACGGTAGAAGGGGTAGAAGCAACATGAGGCAAAAGTATTTCACACAAGAATGGAGGGTATCCAGAATTCACTATCCAATTTAATATTTGAAACAGAAACCCTTGACCCCTTTAAGAGGAGTCTTGGCTTTTACCTCAAGAACTGTACCCTACAAGCCTACCAGCGAGATGCTGGTAAGTGGGATTGGAATGGGTACCAATTTTTTGAGCCGCCTTTGCAGGCAATGTACTTAAACACCAAAATTATCTGCTACCCTGACTGCAATCATATTGCCTTCATTCTGAAACAGTGAGCTGTTCCTTCAGAATTTGAGTCACTGTAGCTGGAGGGCAACAAGGACAACATTAGTGAAGTAGATGTTTTTTCACAACAATCAATAATGTTTCCATGGTCACCATTAGGCTAACTTTTTATTTCAGAAGTTGGTACCAGTCTCCTCCTTGCTCCTCAGCTTTCTGCCAGACCTGCCAATCCACCGAGCATTTCCTTGTGCATGCCCATCAACCAATTTCTATTCACCACCTGACATGATGCTGACACCTGCAGTAACCTTTCCACACGCCTTTACTGCAGCCCATTTGTACCCGATGATACACCACGTGCAGATCACCATCAGTGTCTTGGGCTCAGATGCACTGTGTGACCAGGTAGCAGTTCTTTAATATTGAACACGAGAAAGTGACAAGGGTAGTGTTCCAGTGACAAAAGTAGGAAATGCTTAAATCATCTATGGCTCATAAATCATAAGAAATTGTACGATCAAGAGAAAGTAAAAAGTGTAAAGATGGATTAGGTTGAAATCTAGGCCACCTTCAAATATTCTGTCCCATTACTGGCCACAGCTTCAATCTCTGATTAGTCTACAATGATGACCAGCATCATCCCCTGAATGGGCGTCAGGGCACAGACCATTAATACGCATGATACTTTAGATTAAAGGTTTTGTTACAATGTGTGAAAAGACAGCAAAAGCCATTTCTGCTACAGTATGTGTTAGGTTATAAAATGTATTATTTAATCAATTTACAGAAAATTCACATCCTATTCAGCAGTTTTCAACAAATAATCTATCAGGAAGATCTTGTTTTCATGTACTACCAGCCAAAGTCTTTCTATCCCTCGTCACAATTCCATTGCATTCCACCCCCAATCCTGCACCTGGAGTTTAGCCTTTGTAACGTAAGGAGGGCTATTTTGCTTGGGAGAGGGGGAGAATTTCATGACTTCAAACAAGGGACATTAGATCAAGTTTTTTTCCTTTCAGATAATCCTGCCTTTGATGTCACCAAACTGAAGCCTCTCAGAATAGAAAGGGAAAGCTGTGAAAGGGGCCCAGTTAATTTATACGTTTAAGTGTTGCTGTTCTAATTCGCCAATGTAGCATTTTTATTGTCTTCTGCTTTGCATTGCAAAGGCTGGCTTACATCAGGCAATTATCAATGGCCTCCTGAACAAATAATTGAAATGCACAAGTTGTGGGGTTTGGTTAAACAATGTCAGGAATGGAGGTGCAAGGTCATACATATTCCTAATTGCATTATCAATAGTTGGTGATCTTCCCTGTTGACCTGCTACAGGAGTATTTATTTTGCATTTATTTCAGAGCGGCTAATCAGGTAAACTGCATGGGTACAAGGCATGCATTCACAGGCATTATCTTACACAAAACTCCCACTGAGCAAATACACATCCTCACACATCTCACTTGAATTATTGAAGCTTTCTTCTTTATACTAGACACATCTGTAAAGGATAATGTAGCTACAGACTCTGCATTGTTGGTCCCCCTGGAAAAGGTTAGTAGAAAATAAGGATTTGATCTTCTGGAAAATCTTTAGCAAATAGATTAATGGCTGTAAGTGGAGAAGTCTTAGTATAACTTTGAGTTGTAAGTAATACCATCATATTGTATTATTTATCAAATTCTTTAATTATCTTGCTGGTGGCGAGAGTGGGAGCAGGCTGCAAGGTGGCGAGAGCAAGCAGCCTGGGGCAGCTGGTTGGGTGGGGTGGGCAGGGTGGTGGGGAGAGGCGAGATTGAACCTGAAGTGGGGGAGGTCAAACCCTTGTAAGGAGCATGAGCCCGGCATGGCCAGGAGCTCATGGACTGTGGTGTTGAACTTTTAACTGTGTTTCTTTGTTTTTCTACATTTTAATAAGAAGAACTGTTCTGCTTACCTTTTTAACTTTGTTTTCCGTATTGCTTGCTTTGTAACTATGATTCTGCACCTGTTGTTTTAAGTGACAATTTGTAAACTTTTTGCTGTACTCATGTAAGTATACGACCAAAAAAACCTAATTCAGGAACAAAAACAAAGTTGCTGGAAAAGCTCAGCAGGTCTGGCAGCATCTGTAAAGGAAAAAACAGAGTTAACGTTTCGGGCCCAACGACCCTTCATCAGAAGGGTGAATTCAATTCAACCAAATTCAATGCAGTAATAATCATGGAAATTAAATATGATCTATTAGCGCACCTAATACAAGGCATTAAAACTGTGTGAACATGATGTAAAGCACAGTGGATTGGAACGATACTCCAGTTTTTAAATTTGTACACAATTACATAGCTTTTCTTTTTATTTCGTGGCCCATTGCAGACTCATGGTGGTGATGACATCAGTGAAGGCAAAATGGCGCTCAAGAATAGAGACACAGTTCCAGCAGCGGCAACACAGCTCTAGGACATGGCTGGGCCTGGGTACCTGATGGTTGAGGTGGTGGTGTTCTGGTGGTGGCATGTTGGGACTTGGGGTACCTGAGTGTTTGTAGGCCGAGGAATGGACTTTGTGTCTTTGTTTTTCCGGTGACAAGGACTCACGCGGGGCTGGGGCAGTGATTTAGATGTTTCCTTTACTTTTGACTGTTTTGTTTGTTTTTGGTTCTGTTTTTACTTCTGTCTTTTGAATACTAACATGGCATCGAGGAACAGCGGCCTTTTACACTTTTCACTGCATTCCTGTACTCAAGTACATGTGACAATAAAAAGATTAAACAAAAATTAAAAAAACAAAACAAACAAAATTTTTCGTAGATAATGGGAACTGCAGATGCTGAAGAATCTAAGATAACAAAGTGTAGAGCTGGATGAACACAGCAGGCCAAGCAGCATCAAAGGAGCAGGAAAGCTGATGTTTCAAGTCTGGACCTTCTTCAGAAATTTCTGAAGAAAAGTCTAGGCCCGAAACGTCAGCTTTCCTGCTCCTCAGATGCTGTTTGGCCTGTTGTATTCATCCAGCTCCAGACCTTGTTATCTCTTAAACAAAATTATTTCCTCTTATTCTTCTAATTCAGCTCTTCCTCTCCTTTGCAATCTTAGGAAATGCAAGTCAATGGAATTAAGATCAGTCATGCTAATTGAATTCAAGGTTAAAGGGGCTGAATGGCCTCCTCTTCTTTCTACTTTTATACATTTTTCGTCTTTTTTTGTGCCTTTGTACTGGATGTTTTGATTCTTACCAGAATTAGAGGTGTGCAGGAGCTAAAGTAGTCCCTGCTTTCCAGTATTCCCCATCTCAATCCTATCCTGCTTTTGTAGAGGTGGGTTTGGGGGTTGGGAATGATCATGGCTACCTACACTCATTTGGTAGGTCGGCAGCTGATCAGGGGCACTTAATGCCAATTAAAGATCACCATGGACTTTTCAATCAGACTTCAGTTCTTACAAGCAACAAGGGGCAACTTAGGTGCCTAAAGGATGTCCAGTGGGAATTAGGGAGAGGGTGTCATCCAGGCAGGCCGGGCCTTCCCTGCAGCATTTCTACTCGGTGCAGGCCTTTAGCCCCACCACACCCCCAACTTAGATTCCACACTACACCAATTTCTGAAATTAAACTTGAAAAAATGCTGGATGGGTGCCTCGCTTTTTGGGTTCCCATTCTTTCACTTACAACTATCACAGCCTTCTCTTGCTTTCAGGATGGATGGCCTTGCGTTCTCCCTTCCAGTGTCCTTAATTGGGTTGCACCGTCTCTTCGGCCTTGATCTACATTTCTGCCTGGCTGCGGGGCTTAGAAGTCCTTAGGGAATATCCAGGCCTTGGCTATTCCAATTGTTTTTGTAGTTTGTATTAAAAAAAACTTCAAACACATAAATCAGTTGTTATCAATTCTAGTATCAAACGTCAGCTTTCCTGTTCCTCTGATGCTGTTTGGCCTGTTTGGCCTAGATCATGCAGTGATGTATCTCAACTTTGTGCAATTTGTAAGAATAGCTTCTCCAAATTCCCTGCATTTTCAGTTATCTAAACTTAAAAAAAGACAATTAAAGCAGTTCATGCAACATATGAAAGAAAGCCCGGAAAATCCAGTCTGGACCTTCTCCGTCTCAAATTGATAGATTGCAAAATTATTTTCAAAAGTAGAAGTAAAATCTTTGGGTGCAAACTTACTTACAAGGCCCAAGAATACAGGACAGTTGAAATGTAATTTTTCCTAATGTTGGTAAGCATATGCCAAATTACCTGTAGAATGCACTAAGAAGGGGATGTGCCAGATCAGTTTAATTCTGAAGTTTCTAGATAGTCTGTCGGGATATATGTCAGGAGTCAGATACTTCAAACTCTGGGGGTTGCTGCATGAAGGAAATCAGCATGTTATCAGTTGCACATTGTCAGCAATCACTTGGTAATGGATATGATGTCCACCTAGGAAATTCCATAACACTGCTCAAGGTTTCTGTGCATCCTTGTGTCGCTGCTGTGTCTGATGGTAGAGCCACATCTCTGATCACACATTGGGCAGATACTTCCGGGAGATGAAGATGGTCTTTGGCCTTAAGATCATTGATATTCTTTTCTCTCAATCTGTTTCTGTATTTCCTCTTGCTGCCGGGTGACATCAAAGAATTGAGTCTCATCATACAGGATTTTCCTCAAAGTCAGTTTTTTTCTGAATAAGGGCTCACATGGGTTAACATCTGCATTGATCTCTTGAGGGAAGACTTCAGGGAGTCTTTGGCATTCTTCCTTTGCCCTCTTCTCGTTCAAATGTCTACCTAGAGCTGGGTGACAATGATTTGCTTTGGTATTTGGAACTAATGCATACTAAGCATGTAGCAAGCCCAACAGAGTTGGTTTCAGATGATCATGCCCTCAATGTTGGTGCTGTTAGCTGTTTCAACGATGATGTTCTTAGTATGATGCAGATCATCCATCTAAAACAAAATTGATGGTTCTCCTCAAAGGTCTTGAATTGGTGAGTTAGAATTAGAATAGTCTTTATTGTCATACGCACTCAATGAGCATAGTGAAAAATTCATAGTATTATCTCTTGGTGCCATCTTAGGTACAGGTACTTTAAGTGTTGTTACAAAATGAAATAGTAAATAAAAGACCAGCACGGGAATACAGAGTTTTTAAAGTCCAGAAAGATACTAAAAAGTATCTTTGAAGTACTCAAGTCCTTTTTCACTGAGTCTGGGGTTCAGAACACAAGGCCTTGCTGCCTCCATATGCTGGCCAGGACCTGCCTCCAGGACTTGTTCCCCTGGCTGGACACTGGGCTCACAGGGCTCACACTCTGGGCTTCAGCCACAACTCACTTTCAGGACTCAGGCCCACGCTCATTCTGCTCCAGCTCTTGTGCATGTAGTCCACATTTTAGAGGTTTATTGGAGGGTCAGAAAAATGTCTGCCTTTTACACAGAGATCTTTCAGTCAACATGAATATTTAGTGATTGATCAATTGAATGATTTTATTGTCTTGTGTATTTTACAGTGAGAAAAGTAAGAAAATACAGTGAAAAGCTTTTTCGTAGTAGCCATGATCTGACGCAATTTTGAATAATTTTTAAGAATTAGAAAAAAAGCAAGATATAGTTTAAAGAGAGTCCTTAACCAGGCCATCATCAATAACACATGCACCACTATCCCTCCTTCATTATCTCGCCGCTATCTACACCAGACCCAAATCAATATTGAAGTCAGCACTCTTCATATGCCTTATTTCGCTGCTGAGCTGATTCTCCATCACCACTGCCACCTATGCTGAACCCCTTGTCAGAGTTGGATCCCTCAGTGCTGAGCCCACCTTGTCGATGTTGCTGTGATGCCTTTCTGCCACTCCCAATCCTCAGGCACCATCTTTCACCACTGTGCCTTACCTTAGAGTCAAAGATTCTGATCCTTAGCTGCCTGAAGATGGTGCTTGCAGATGGGATGCAATATTAAATCTCTGCATTGAAGTCAGTCTTAGATGTGAGGTAACTTCCCAGATAGGGCAAATGTTCCACATTTGGGAAGATTTCTCCATTGATTTTAAAGGAGAGATTACTGGAACTTGACCGGGGTTGGGTTAGTATAGGATGTGAGTCTTCTTGAGTAGAGGCCAAGACAATTCTTCTGTATACTTACACAAAGGCATCAAGTAAAGCTTGAAGATTCTCTTCCAAAAGAGTGGAGGTGACATTGTCATCCACGTACTTAAATTTCACGAGTGAGGTTGATGTTGTTTTCACCTTGGATTTCAACTGATTGAGGTTAAAAAATTTCCATCCATCCTGTTCACAATGTACACATCACTATGAAGCTTGTTTTGACAAGATGAAGAATGGTGGCAATGAAGATGGAGAAAATGTTGGGAGTAATAACATGTTCCTGCTTGACCCCAGTCTTGACCTCAAAGGATTCTGTCAAATGACAATTGGTAGTGATTGTCATCAACATTTTTGGGCAATGATCTTCACGGTAATGGAGAGTAGGGAGATTCCTTGATAGTTCCCACAGTCCGCTTTGTCTCCTTTCTTCAAGATGGTCGTCGTGACAGCATCCCTGAGATTAATAGGAATTTCCTCTTTGTCCAGATTTTCAGGAACAGCTGATGGAGATGATGCATAAGCTTTGCTCCTCCAAGTTTGAAAATCTCTGCTGGAATCCTGTCTGCTCCTGCAGCTTTTCCATTCATCACATGTCTAATGGAGACTTTATTTTCTTGCCATACTGGTTGGGTGTCCAAGATCAGTTCGGGAATTGGGAGATTTCCTGAAACATATCCTCATCAACAATTGTTATTTAGAGTTATTTGAAGTATTCTCCAGATCAGAGGCTGATGTTTCCCTGTCTCTCAAAAGGCTGCCATCCTTACTCCAAACTAGTTTGAGGCCAAGGCAGTTAGGTCAGTATGTTGTCTTGGTGGCACTGAAGAAACCCCAGATGAAGTGCTTGTCAGCAAAGATGTGCAGCTCTTTAGCTTTGTCAGTCTACCATTGGTTCTTGATTTCTCTTTTTTTTAACATACCGTTCTGCCAAAAAAGTCAAGTTCAAGAAATTAGAGAGGCATCGATGATCAAAACACTGACACATGACCAACTACATTATAGTTCAATCAAAAGATCTATAGGATTTCCAGATTGCTAAAGCAATGACCAGTGCAACTGACTGCTGGATAGATCACTTGCTCACCTGCTCGTCAACATCCATTAAGTTATACCAGAGTAAGCTAAAGATGAAGAAACAGTTCAGAGAAAGCTTAACATTCAGCAGCTTCAAGATGTTAGAAACCAGAGGTCAACCCAATTCTGATAACTAATACCAAAACGTGCAGAGTAGCTCACCTCACCCTATAACCTGTGAAAGAAGTGTGAAAAGTGGTATAACCTGCCTCTCACCCTCAATCTGTTATCAAGCAGAGGTTAAGTGAAACAAATCCTTGATACTGTTCCTCAACATGATTTTTTTTATCATTTCTGGAAGTGAGTTTTTAAGCTCTCACAGAATAATCACTCTAAAATCCTTATATGTCTTTTCTAACTTTAATGCTCTTACCCATCTGTCGAAGTTGCTATGTTTAATTCTTTCAAATTCAACATAAATCTGACCACGTTCCGTTATTACATTTCTGAACCATTTTCTATATGCTTCCAATACCAAATCATAGGCATTCAACTAAGCCTGTTTTACTTCTTCATATTCCCTGCGAATACCCTGACCCTGACCCTGACCCTGACCCTAACCCTAACCATATTAAGAGCCATTACTCCCACTTTTGATTTAAACAACCACACTGAACCAGAATTAAACAGATTTTCCACTTCTTACTTAAGTTTTATTTAAAGATCTAGGACACTAATCCCCAAATCTGTTTAAATCTGCTGCGACCTTTCATACTCCAAATCTGTCCAAATCCATTCAGATCCCAGACACGAACCAGTCAGATTCTGGGCCTAGGTCTCCTATCTGTTATAGATCCATTTGATACCTAAACCCAAAACACCCAGAGAGGCTCACCTTGCCCTATAATCTGGTAAAAGAAGTGTGAAGAATGGTATAACCTGCCTCTTACCCTCAATCTATTATAAAACAGTGGTTAAATGAAAGAAATCCTTGACCTTTGCTTTATAATCAACAAGTAACAATTTATTTATCTAATTCTAACAGTGATCAAATTAACTTAACTATTAACAAACCAAACAGTTCACCTCTACTGCTAACTATTCGCAAATAAAATAAAATTCTAATGGTATGCTGTTCCAATAAATATAAGTCCCGCTTATAAATCAAAATAATAAAAAAATTAAAACAGTCCCTTAGAATTACAGGCAGGATACTTCTTCCAGAATGTTCTGTGCCTTCTCTGCTGATCTTTAGTCAGGAATGCCTTTCTCCATCAAATTCTTGAGTCAGGAATTTTAGGTAAGACTGCTGCAGTAATTTTAGTTTGATTATGGTTGCTTTGACAGCTTAGATAATCCTGTGAGAGCCAGTGATTTTCTCTTCAGAGCTGATGGTTGTTAAGTCTATCAGATGGCAATTTTCAAATGTCATCTTCTTTTATACCATTGATGACATGTCAATTTCTTACAATAGGATTCATCCTATGTTGTGAAAACCATTAGATTTAAATTTAATTGATTTTTTTAGTCTCTAATTGTCTCGTTTAAATTAATTGGCTGAAATGAAAATTGGTTGCATTGCCAACAAAACAAAACTGCTGCCAATTGCTAACTATACAGACTATGATACAAATAGAACATAGAACATAACAGCACAGTACAGGCGCTTCGGCCCTCGATGTTGTGCCGACCTGTCATACCGATCTCAAGCCCATCTAACCTACACTATTCCGTGTACGTCCATATGCTTATCCAATGACGACTTAAATGTACCTAAAGTTGGCGAATCTACTACCGTTGCAGGCAAAGCGTTCCATTCCCTTACTACTCTCTGAGTAAAGAAACTACCTCTGACATCTGTCCTATATCTTTCACCCCTCAATTTAAAGCTATGCCCCCTCGTGCTCACCGTCACCATCCTAGGAGAAAGGCTCTCCCTATCCACCCTATCTAACCCTCTGATAATTTTATACGTCTCAATTAAGTCACCTCTCAACCTTCTTCTCCCTAATGAAAACAGCCTCAAGTCCCTCAGCCTTTCCTCGTAAGACTTTCCCCCCATACTTGGCAACATCCTAGTAAATCTCCTCTGCACCCTTTCCAAAGCTTCCACATCCTTTTTATAATGCGGTGACCAGAACTGTACACAATACTCCAAGTGTGGCTGCACCAGAGCTTTGTACAGCTTCACCATAACCTCTTGGTTCTGGAACTCGATCCCTCTATTAATAAAAGCTAAAACACTGTATGCCTTCTTAACAACCCTGTCAACCTGGGTGGCAACTTTCAGGGATCTGTGTACATGGACACCAAGATCTCTCTGCTCATCTACACTACTAACAATCTTAACATTAGCCCTGTACTTTGCCTTCTGGTTACTTCTACCAAAGTGTATCACCTCACACTTGTCTGCATTAAACTCCATTTGCCACCTCTCAGCCCAGCTCTGCAGCTTATCTATGTCTCTCTGCAACCTACAGCATCCTTCATCACTATCCACAACTCCACCGACCTTAGTGACGTCTGCAAATTTACTAACCCATCCTTCTACACCCTCATCCAGGTCATTTATAAAAATGACAAACAGCAGTGAACCCAACACCGACCCTTGCGGTACACCACTAGTAACTGGTCTCCAGGATGAACATTTCCCATCAACTATCACACTCTGTCTTCTTTCAGCAAGCCAATTTCCAATCCAAACTGCTGTATCTCCCACAATTCCATTCCCCCGCATTTTGTACAATAGCCTATTGTGGGGAACCTTATCGAACACCTTGCTGAAATCCATATACACCACATCAACCGGTTTACTCTCATCTACCTGTTTGGTCACCTTCTCAAAGAACTCAATAAGGTTTGTGAGGCACGACCTTCCCTTCACAAAACCATGCTGACTATCCCTAATCAATTTATTCTTTTCTAGATGTTTATAAATCCTATCCCTTATAACCTTTTCTAACACTTTACCAACAACTGAGGTAAGGCTCACTGGTCTATAATTACCAGGGTTGTCTCTACTCCCCTTCTGGAACAGGGGAACCACATTTGCTATCCTCCAGTCATCTGGCACTATTCCTATAGACAATGACAAGTTAAAGATCGATGCCAAAGGCTCGGCAATCTCCTCCCTGGCTTCCCAGAGGATCTGAGGATGAATCCCATCCGGCCCAGGGGACTTATCTATCTTCACCCTCTGAAGGATTTCTAATACCTCTTCCTTGTGAACCTCAATCCCACCTAGTCTAGTAGCCTGTATCTCAATATTCTCCTTGACAACATTGTTGTTTTTAGAGTGAATACTGTTGAAAAATATTTCAATTCTAGGAGTTCTCTGTGCACTTATAACCCACAAGCTGCTCTCAGACTTTTTTTTAAGCTTCAAGACCAGCAAAAACCAAGACTGATTCGACAAGAATGACCATATATCCAAGACTTCATTGACAAGAAGCGAAAAGCTCTCTGTGCCTGGAAAAACAACATCACCATTAAAGCAAAAGGGGGGACTCATCAATTAATTGCTGGCTGAGTAGCGTAGAGGAGAGACATCAGACATCCTGCTTTTTCAGCAAGTATAGTAAACTGTGGAGGTAGGTAGAGAACATAGCTAGCAAGTATAGCTTTAAGTACAATAATGGGTGAGTTCAATCTGCATATCGGTTCGGTAAATCAAATCAGTAACAGCAGCATAGAAGATGAATTCCTAGAGTGTGTAAGGGATGGTTTTCTGAATGACTACATTGAGGAACCAACTAGCGAACAGGCCATTCCATACAGTGTAATAAGAAAGGAATAACTGACAATCTAGCTGTGCAAGGCTCCTTAGGGAAGTATAACCATAATATGACAGAATATCATAAGATCAAGAGTGACAAAGTTGATTCTGAGACTAGGGTCCTGAATCTAAATAAGGAAAAATATGATGTTACAGGGCACAAATTGGCTATGATAAATTGAGAAATATTTCTTAAAGGGAAGGTGGTGGATAGGCATTGGAAATATTCAAAGAGTGCATGGAGGAACTACATTTTTCATTCCTGTTTGGCATGAAAATAAAATGGAAATGTTCTCGATCATGCCTGACAAAGGAAGTTAGTGATACAAATAAGGGCATACAAATTAAGCCAAAGAAAGCAGCAGACCTGAGGGTTGGGATCAGTTCAGATTTCAGCAAAGGAGAAAATAGAGATTCAATACTAGATTACAACAGACACCCTCTGGGTAGCATTTAAACTGAAGGGTAAAAACTTCAAGTATGTGAAGAGGAAAACATTAGTGAAGACAAATGTGGGTCGCCTTACGATCAGGGGAAGTTATAATGGTAAACAAAGAGATGGCAGACCAAGTAAATACATATTTTGGTTCTATCTTCACAAAACAGGACACAAATAACATCCCAGGAATGTTGGGAATCACATGCCGAGTGAGATGGAGGAACCAAAGGAAATTAGATTTAAAGATTTAATAGCAGAGCGCTTAGAAACATTGGCAGGACAGAGTTGACACGGATTTACGAAAGGGATATCATACTTGAAAAATCTACTGGAATGTATTGTGGATATAACATTTGCAGTTAATGTGGGGGTGGGATTGCAGTGGATACCATTTACCTGAACATTCAGAAGCTTTGGGTAATGTCACATATAAAGGATTAGCATGAAAAATTAAAGCGCATGTGATTGGGGTTATTGTGCCAGCATGGATAGACAGCTGATTGGTGTACAACAAATAAAGAATAAGAATAAATAGAGATAATGAGAACTGCAGATGCTGGAGAATCCAAGATATCAAAGTGTGGGGCTGGATGAACACAGCAGGCCAAGCAGCATCTCAGGAGCACAAAAGCTGACTTTTCGGGCCTAGATCCTTTCTCAGAAAAGGATGAAGGGTCTAGGCCCAAAACGTCAGCGTTTTTGCTCCTAAGATGCTGCTTGGCCTGCAGTGTTCATCCAGCCCCATACCTTGTTATCTTATATAAAAATAAATAATGCTTTTTCTGAGTGGCAGCCAGTGACTAGGTACTGCAAGTGCTTAGCCCCCAATATATATTAATGGTTTAGATGAATGTATTATCAGCATATTAGCTGATGACACAAAGCTGGATAGAACTGTGAAGAAGGTGCAGAGATGCTTTGGTATGATTTGTCCAATTTGAATGAGTTGGCTAATACATGGCAGACATAGTAGAATGTGGATCAATGTAGGTTTATTCACTTTAGTAGCAACACAGAAAGGCAGATTTTTTTTCTGAATGGCAATAGGTTGGGGAAGGGGAGGTGCCTTGAAACTAGGGTGTTCTAAACGAGTCAGTGAATGTAAGCATGCAGGAGCAGCAGGTGGTGAAGAAAGTAAATGGTACATCGAGCTTCATAGCAAGAACGTTTGAGTACAGGAATAAGGATGACTTGTTGCGATTACAGAGGTCCAGGGTGAGACCATACTGGGAATATTGTGTGCAGTTTTGGTCTCCTTATCAGAGGAAGGATGTTCTAGTTATCATGAGAATGCAACAAAGGTTTACCAGACTGACTGCTGCAGTGGCAGGACTAACAAATAAAGAGAGACTGAACCGGAAAAGATTATGTTCACTGGAGTTTAGAAGAATGAAGGGGAATTTCTTTGAAACCTACAAAATTCTAACAGGACTAGACAAGCTTGAAGGATGTTCCCAATGACTGGAAAGTTTTGTGCAAGTGGTCACACCCTTAGGATATGGAGTAGGCCATTTAAGACTAAGGGAAAGAGAAGTTTTTTTTCATCCAGAGAGTGGTAAGCCAATGGAATTGTCTGCCACAGAAAGTCGTTGAGGCCAAAACATTCAATGTTTTCAAGAAGGAATAGGCATAGCTCTTAGGGCTGATGGGATCAAAGGGTTTGAGGAGAAAGTTGGAACAAGATACTGAGTTGAAAAATCAGTCATGATCATATTGAATGGTGGAGGAGGTTCAAAGGTATAAAGGGCCCACTTCTGTTCCTATTTCAAAAAAAATGTGCACTTTATAGCTTATATATGCAATACATTGGCTGTTAGTGAAGTTAAACTATTAGGTATGTCATAAAATATTTCAATATACAAGCATGCGTGTTAGGAGCAGAAATAAGCCAATTGTCCTTTGAGTCTGCTCTGCCATTCAGTGAGATCGTGGTTGATCTGATCTTCCAAATTACATGTCCTTATTGACCCCTATAATCTTTGATTTACTTGCCTCACAAGATTCTATCCGCCACCACTATAAAATTAATTAATGGCATTACTACCACAGCCTTTAGAGACAGTGAGTTCCAGAGTCAGTAATTCATAAGAGAAAAAGCTTCTTCTTTGTGTCTGAAATGAACATCTCTCATTTTAAACCAGTGTGATCTGGTTCTGGACTCATCCATGCAGGGAGATGATGGTCTAGTAGTATTATCGTTAGACTATTAACCCAGAGACCAAGGTAATGTCCTCAGGATCAGGGATTGAATCTTGCCACAGCAGATGATGGAATTTGAATTCAATAAAATTAACAATTTACTGATGCCCATGAAACAACTTATGGAAAAGCCCATCTTCCCCCAAAGTCATTTAGGGAAGGAAATCTACTAACTTTACCTGGTCTGACCTATATGTGACTCCAGAGGCACAGCAATGTGGTTGACTCTAAGTTGCGCTCTGGAATGACCTAACAAGCCATTCAGTTGGACCAATTGTTATAAAGTCTATTCAAGGGCAACTAGGGATGCCCATAACCCACAAATGAATCTTTAAAAAGCACAAGACAAAACATCCTTTCTATTCCGACAAGACCACAAATGCTTCTATAAATGTCAAACAAATCACCACTCTTCTATACTCCCTTAAAAATAAGTCTAATCTGTCCAATCGTTCCTCATAGGACAACCCTCTCATTCCAGGTATCAATCTAGTAAACATTCTCTGAAGTGCCTCCAACTCATTTATATCCTTTTACAAATAAGGACCCTAAAACTGCACACAGTATCTAGAAGCATATTTAGTCCAGAATGTTGAAAAACCTGTCAAATGAGATTAAACATTCGTACATACAAGGGACATAGTCCATGCAACATGCAAAATCCTAAGAAAATATATCACACCTGTGAAATTGCACATACCTGCAATCATACTTATTTCTGAAGAAGGGTCTTGAGCTGAAATGTCAGTTTTCCTACTCCTCTGATGCTGCTTGGCCTGTTGTGTTCATCCAGCTCTGCATCCTGTTATCTTGGATATTGTACTGCTAGGTTTCCACACTGAAGAAATGGATACAGGGATTTCTGTGGGGAGGGGAATGAACAGGATTTAATTTCACCCCTTTACCGTATGATGCACAAAAGTGTGGTCACTGCACCAACAGAATGTCATTATTATTCAGAATCCCTGCTGCTCCTTTCTGGTCCTGGCAGACATTGCTCTGAAATGGTAAAGGTGCAATCACCAGAAACAGAAATGTCTTGGGAAGGCTATTCCTTGGCAACAGCCTTCCAGTAAGCATCCACAACTCATTCATTTTGGTGAAGGTTTTTTCTGCCATATCAGCCAATCCTACATATTCTCAGAGGCTGCATTTCTTTAAGCTCCCCTAATACGTTGTCCCAGATTTCTCAATCTTAGCATGTAATAGTTCTGAGCTCTGAGAACCTGTGCAGGGTAAGGTCAGATTCATTAGTCCGAAGGTTAGAGTGGTGGATGAGAGTCTTCAGTTTTCCTAACTCCATGTTTGCTCTACAAAATAGTCTCTCAGCTGTTATTAACCTGTTATTTTTTTGAATAGTGCAAAGCACAATTATTAAATCGCAGTGCAGGATTTGCTCAAAGTTGTTCCTGTTCCATCGCTAGAGTAATGCTGGGAATGCAGCTTCATGGAAATATCAGACCTTCCCTTTATAGCAGTTCCTTTGGCGATTGCTAATTAAGTTATCTTTTTATTGGGGGGGGGGCAGGTGTTGCTAAGTATTTTACTGCTTCAGAGGGGCAGAAGACTCTCCTATTGCTATGGTTGGAGCAGAACAACTAAAACAAAGAGATTAGCTGTTCCTCTGCAATGTTTGCCTGAGTACATATTTTAGAGACTTTATAGAAATAAAGGATAGAAGTACAATTCCCAGAAATAACATAACAATAACAAACAGAACAAAAGTTTCGAGGAATTTGAACCTGCTTACTTCTCGTTATAATTGTTACCATTTTTTCAAAAAGTCAATTATAAATAGGTAGGCTTGAGTCATAACTTCTGCATGAATGTAAATTACAGCATGCTGACGTCAGGTCAGAAATATCACGTCATCATGCTACTTTCCAAAATCACAGATGGGTGCAGAAATTGGAAGTTCCCTACTATTTTGAAACAATCAATTAACAACCTATGTTAAGAACTCAATTTTCAGCAACATCTTATTGCCCAGTTGGAAACAATGAAAGGTGTTTTATAATATTTTCTTTTATAATCTGGGTTTGGGACTCTATCAGCTCCTGAAAGTGTAAGGTTCAATTCCATGGTCGATGTGTGCCAGAGCTCTTTATTTACAGTGAGGTCTGCACATATATTTTCTTCACACTAGCATCCATTCCAAATCAAAGGTGCAGGAAAAGCTCAACAGATCTGTCAGCATCAGTGAATGAAAAAAGAGTTAACGTTTCGGGTCTGGTGACCCCTCCTCAGAATTGATGGTGGCTGGGAAAACATCAGTTTATGTGCAGAAAATAGGGAGCGGGTGGAGTAGGGAGTAAATGATAGGATAGATTCCAAAGAGAGATAAGAGTACTTGGACAGACAAAGAGTTGATAAAGATCAGGCCGGGAGGGTGACTAGTCGTTAATGGGGACTGTTAGTGACTGATAACAACAGGTAGTGTGTAATGGCAGGCTCTTGCGCTCGTAAGATGCTACTTGGCCTGCAGTGTTCATCCAGCTCCACACTTTTTGTTATGTGGTAACAAGGCCTGGAGTATGGGGTGGGGGGCTGGGACATGGAAGAGTTTAGGCCCTAAAATTATTGAACTTGATGTTGAGTCCAGAGGGCTGCAGGGTCCCCAAGCAGTTTACACTTTAACCCACTCCCCTCACTTTTTTTTCTGCATATAAACTGACGTTTTCCCAGCCACCACCAGTTCTGAGGAAGGATCACCAGGCCCGAAACGTAAACTCTGTTTTTTCCTTCACAGATGCTGCCAGACCTGCTGAGCTTTTCCAAACTTTGTTTTTGTTCCTGATTTACAGTATCCGCAGTTCTTTTGTTTTTTATCCACTCCAATTCAGATCTTTTTACTTATTCATATGATGCTGGCATCATTGTTTCATCAGCATAGTTTATGCTTCTGATGTTAGCCCCATTAACTTGCATTGCCCCCTTCCCCTGTTCAAGTCTTTGATCCTATCACAATTATATTTTCGGCATCTCTCCTCCAAGGTTTCAGACTTCAGAGGGCTGGTCTTTATGGTGCCTTGACTAAACTCACTGATCTGGTTCCGATTTTGTTTTGTGGTTGAGTTGTTCTGTACTGTCTCGTCCATCAGTGTGTGTTCTTTTGTTGGGTAGCTGTAGAGGTTTCTTCTTCTTCTGACTAGTAAATACAAGTCTCTAATTGGTCTCTGTGAAATGATATAAACATATTACAGTTTTGCCTTTTGATATTGCAATCTGGCTCAGCCATACGTGATTTAGATTATGGTCTTTTTCAACAACTGAATATTCCCCCTATTTGCTCTTTACTCATATTCTCCTCCTGGCTTCAGAAGTCTGTGCCTGTTATTAATCTTGAGTCTCGATACTAGATCTTGACTGTTGACAGTGCTAAGCTTACTGTTTGAAGTTATTCAAAAGTATCAGGCAAAAAAGTCACGGCTGGCCTTGAAAAAGATTGCAAGTCAGAATTTTGTTGTTTAAATTGATTGACCCATCATACTGGTCCAGAATATTATTATTCGCTGTAGAACCAAGAACACATCTCTGATGAAGAAGCCATGCAATTTCCATATTTTCTTCTTCCTCTTCTTGTTCAATTTGCTAAATTCTCTTTCTATTCGAAAGTGATATATCTAAATAATTTTGAAAAAGTGATCTGACATATTGAAACTGCTGGAAGCAACAAAATGTGCCACACAGCAAGCACTGAAACACAATATCATTGTGTTTAGGAAGTTTTCGTTTCCTCATTCCTCCTTAACCTAGTATCATGGTTGTTCAGTCATGCCTCATGGTTCCTTAAAGGAAAAAAAAAATTTCTACCTTAATTTGATGTTCTTAAAAACAAAAACAGATGTTGCTGGAAAAGCTCAATAGGTGTGCCAGTATCTATGAAGAAAATTCAGTTAATGTTTCCAGTCCTGTGACTCTTCCTTAGAACTGATGGTAATTAGGAAAATGTTGGCTCATATGCAGAAGATCGGGTGGGTGGAGGGGGTAAGGAGAAAACAATAGGTGGGGATAGAACACAAAGAGAGAGAAGAACAGTTGGACAGTCAAAGGGGTTCATAATGATCTGGCTAGGAGGGTGAATAGCTGTTAATGGGGACTGTTAGTGGCTAACAACAGGTACTGTGTAATGGCAGGCTATGTGATAACAAGGCCAGTGGTGTGAGGTAGGGGGCTGGGACATGGGAGAGTTCAGGCCCTAAAATTATTGAATTTGGTACTGAGTCCAGAAGGCTGCAGGGTCCCCAGGCTGAAAATGAGATGTTGTTCTTCCAGCCTGCACTGAGCTTTGCTGGAAAACTGCTGCAAGCCTGAGACAGAAATGTTGGCCAGGGAACAGGGTGGGCATCAACGTGGCAGGCAACTGAAAGCTCAGGGTCTTTTTTGCGGGCCGAACGTAGATGTTCTGTGAAGCGGTCAGCCAGTCTACACTTTGTTTCCCCCGTGTAGAGGAGGCAACATTGTGAGCAACAAATGCAGTAGACTAGATTGTGGGAAGTGCAGGTAAAGCGTTGCTTCACTTGGAGGTATGTTTGGGCCCTTGGATACTGGGAAGGAAGGAGGTAAATGGGCAGGTGTTACACTTTCACTGGTTGCAGGGGAAGGTGCCATAGGGCTGTGGAGGGTGAGTTGGGAGTGAAGGACGAGTAGACCAATGTGTCCCAGAGGAAATAGTCCCTGCAGAAGGCGAACAAGGGAGTGCGGGGGGAGGGGAATATGTGTCTGAATTTTCTGAGGTATGACCTCAGAAAAGTTCAAGAATAAATGTTGTTTAAGTGTTGGTAAAGTCTTGAGGCCATAAAGATTCATAATTTATTTGGAATTCACAGCTCCATCAACAATGAGATCGAAATATTGAGAATTCTTTAAGAAGGTCAGAGTCACATGACACCAAGTTATAGTCCAACAGGTTTATTTGAAAACACAAGCTTTTGGAGCATAGCCACTTCATTGGACTACGCTCCCAAAGCTTGTGTTTTCAAAGAAATCTGTTGGCCTATAACCTGGTTCGTGTGTTTTCTGACCTTGTCCACCCCAGTTCAACGCCAGCATCTCCACATCATGGCCACCATTCTTTAAGAAGTGCATGAAGTTCACATTACTGCCTTATTTACTCCAAAACTAGGTCATCTCTGTTAGGTGAGAGAATTAAATGAAATATTAGCTATTAAAATGTAGCATTACCTTCTTGATGAATGCTAACAGGTGTCACAAATGTTATTTAGCTCCTTAACTAACCTGTAATGTAGTCATTCCAGATGCAAAGCTTCATTTCTTTACCAAGATGTTATCTAGTGCAAAGCATCTGTCAGCTCAAAACCACATCTTGGTCAAATTTAGTACTTGGATACACTCTTGAAAAGTACTTTAAGGTCTTATGTCCTATTCAAAGGTGAAAGGCAAAAGCTAATCCAAACCATTTTTAATTTAACTCATAACTGGAGGGAAAGGGTCAAATTAGTAAATTAAAGACTTAATATTCAAGATCAGAACACCTCTTTATACAAAGAATGATTAATACTTGGAAATATTTTCTATGCAGAGAATAGCTGAAGATCATTCAAGAGGCAGGCAGATGCTGTACTGGTAGGAATTTAATTCTCTTTGGAAGGAAGATGAGGGATGGAGGATGAGCCAGATATGGTAAAGGGGGCACTTTCATTCATATTCTTCATGATTGTTGTAATGTAATCTTCCAGTACACTAACATTTGCTGCAAAGTGCAATGTATAAATTGAACCTCTTTCAACAAGGAAAGTTTAAGGGAGATATGTGTGTAAAGTTCTTTACACAGACAGTGGTGGGGCACCTGGAACGCGTTGCCAGCAGAGGTGGTAGACGCAGGCACGTTAGCGTCTGTTAAGATATATTTGGACAGGTACATGGATGGGCAGGGAGCAAATGGACACAGACCGTTAGAAAATAGATGACAGGCTAGACAGAGGATCTTGATCGGTACAGGCTTGGAGGGCCGAAGGGCCTGTTCCTGTGCTGTAGGTTTCTTTGTTTCTTTGTTTCTTTAATTTTATCAGGCCAAGCCATCTTCAGTACAATACCACAGGGCCATTTATACAATAGCCTGCAATCATACTTTATTTATTTTCCTCAAGAAATGTAGTGTTCTAAGCTGCTTGTCATAATGTCTTTTATAAGGATGTCCCACAATTAATTAGCATATAATGAGCTCTTTGTCACTTTTAAATTAAGTTACAACTCCGCTCCCGCCAGGGCTATCTCTGAAGGCAGATAAGGCACATGCTCATATTTGAACCTTAACAGTGCAAGTAGCAAACTACTCATCCGTGGAAAAATCACAGCTGCTCCTTTATTTTGTGACAGCTCCCTGTGCACATTTTATGGCAGGGATCATTGCATGATGATCAGGAATAGGAATCCTGACTGATTTCAACTTTCACTAAGCCAGAGGTTGATTGTAGACTGATAATTGCTACATTGATGGAAATTAGCTAACTTTACATATCCCGGGATCTAAGCTTATGGTCTAATACTTTGCTTGGCATTGTAACTAAAAGTTGCTTTAGTATTTGCACATAATTTTTAAGCATCACTGTCTTGTTTAACTTTTTGCCATGTGTACCTGGTCCCTATTTTTTCCATTGGCTAGCCCGTTGGAAAGTGAAGACCACATAAACAGGCATGCGCAATATTGACTGCCCTCCCCAGAATGCGAAAGAATTGAATCTGCTAATTTTGATCTGCAAATGTACCTTGTTGCTAAACCAAGCCAACCAGTGATGATGTTTTTCCTGCATGCAGATACTCAGAAGAGCAGAAACAATCTTCAAATCTATCAGACCTAGTTTTCCACACGTTTATTTGGTGGATACAGGATAATTAGTTTCAAATGAAGGTAACATTATCAGAATTGTGTGGAGGCTAGAATAGCATTATTAATTTCATTTGGCCTGTCTGTGAGATGCAATACACATGGATGCATTCGCAATTTCAAATGCAGTCTTAAGTAACCGTTTCCACTGAAAGTTCGTTTAATGGAAATTATTTGATGGTTAGTTTATCGTGAAGATGTAAATCCAGATCCTGAAGTTTTTAAAAGAACTGTTCATTTTGGGCTAATGGGCAAAATATGTGTTTTCTTTTTAGAATATTGGGACTTGTCTTAAACTATTACAGGTTGCCTCACTTGTGTGGTACAACTGGTCACAGCTGGCAAACTGCAAACAGAGGTTTCAAGGCTATTGTTAGGTATAAATTGGCTAAAGCCTCCACAGTGAGATTTCCTTTTTCAACTTTATAGCTACAAAGCATCACCCAGGCATGGACAAGCCTCAAGGAAGAGTAGAACAATACTACTAACACTGAGATTAGATAGTGTGGCTGAGTTATGTACGGTACTGAATGCTCTCTTCACTTGTTTCCCCATGTGATCATGATATTAGGAGTATTTTTATTGCTGTGTAATATATTTAAAACTTTGACTTGCACAAATGCCTTATAGTTAGTGATAATGGGAACTGCAGATGCTGGAGAATCCAAGATAATAAAATGTGAGGCTGGATGAACACAACAGGCCCAGCAGCATCTCAGGAGCACAAAAGCTGACGTTTCGGGCCTAGACCCTTCATCAGAGAGCAGCCTTATAGTTATACAGATTTACAGATCTCAGAAGTATTCCTGTCCAATTTTGTTTCAGAAATGATTTGCAAAAGATACATCAAGTGATCGTGGCGTAATAAATACTTCATAACAGGTTATACATTTGTACAATCAAGCAATCAAGTTACGTATATTAACTTTACATATCTGTGCAATTATATGTTGTTTTGTGCTATGTTCTATGTGAACACTGCTGCTAGCATCTTTACTTTTGTCTCCTTAGTTTCTCTGTAGGTTTTTACACATACAATCTTGGAGGCTGCTCCCTTTGCAAGATTACTGCTATTCATAGTCTCTAGTATCCCTGGACCATCCTTATTCTATTGTAAGAATCTTTTATTTTTGAGGGAGACAGTGTGAAATAAAGGGTACTACACTGAAAGGTGAGCAGACCTGGGTTTATATGTGCTTAAGTCATTAAAGATAACAGGAAAAATGGAGAGAGCAGTTAATAAAGCACACAGTATCCCGGGCTTTATTAATAGGATCAAACAGTACAAGAGTGAAGAGCTCATACTGAAGTTGCACTGAAATCAGTTAGACTCTGAGATTGCAACAGTGTACAGCTCTGTGTGCAAAACTTTAGGAAGGGTGTGAATGCATTGAAGGAGAGTGTGTGGAAGTCATTTGCAAGAATGGTCCAGGGAATGAGAATCTTGAATTACAAGGATAAATTGGAGAGGTTGGGATTGTTTTCCCTGGAGCTAAGAAAGCTAAGAGGAGATTTATCAAAATTTTCAAAGTCTTGAATGGACTGGACAGTTCCCACTCGTAAACAGTTCGAGAATGAGAGAGCAGAAATTTAAAATACTCCGCAAAAGATGTTAATGTGATGAGAGAAAAAGAAAACTTTTTTTAACCAAAGTGAGTAAATCTATGAAGCATTCAGGATGGTATGAGATGATTATGTCAATAGAAATGATATGCAGGGCTACTGAGGAAAGGCAGAAGAATAGAACTAAATATTGTTTATACATTAAACATGTTGCAATGTTGTGAATGGTATAATAACAGAATAATAAAATAGTAACAAAATAATGTCAATTGTTTTTGTCCCATTTTTAATGCACTTTTGACCTTTGGTCTTCCATGATCTTTGACCAGCTTGGAATCTTCAAAAAACTACTGAAGTTGTGGAGTTCTGCGTAAGTTGTATTTAAAAAAAAACACAGATAGCACAAAATTGTAGGATAATAGCAATGCAATTTAGGAATCAATTTATCTGGACAAAGCTAAACTGCCACTTGTCACATTGTGTAGATGTATTTTCTGTTGCTTCTTTAACTCATATCCTATCATGATTGTGTTTAACCTATTTAACAAAATTAGATTTACCTCAGGTCAAGCTGATTTGAATTGAATTTGGGTTCTTGGCATTTTTGATCACCAGGACTACGTGCCTGTTTATTTCCCCATGGTAGTGAGAATACAAGGTTGACACATTTTTGTCCTTGGAGGAGAAAGTGACTAGAATTGTAATTAGATTTATGACTAAATTAAACACTTCTGTAATATTGCTGTAAGCTCTGGGTGCTTCATAAACCGCAGACCAGTTTCTGCAATAACCAACAAGCAACTATTTGTCGTTAAGAATGTCAGTTTTGCTAAAAATGTTGTCATTAAAAAATGCAGGTCTTCTATTGCACTAGTTTCATGCATTTTCCCAGGCATAAGATATGGATTTCCACTTGAATGATATTTTTTCCTTCTTTAGAAATACTTCTGTCCCTTTCAGGTTTTCATATAAACTCCTTTTCAGATTAGGATTAAGAGGATATTAACAGTATATTGTGAGTACTGTTTTACTGTAGCTGAAAGCAAAACACAATGCCTTACCAATTCCTTTAGAGTGCTATTTTGAATGTGTTCCTGCTGTGTTGATTGACCTTGTGATCATTTGGCCTCTCCAAACTCTTCAATACTATCATGGATATGATTCTGAATCAAAGCTAACAGATGTGATCTCACAGGACATTATCAAAGGTAGAAGCAGAAACTTTCTGAAAAGAAACAAAAACAGAAAGTACTGGAGAAGCACAGCAGGTCTGGCAGCATCTGTTGAGAGAAAAACAAAGTTGACGTTTTGAGTCCAGTAACCCTTTGATCTCCCAGGAGCGAATAAAATGAAGGCAAGCTATAGCAGAGTGGCCATTTTTACAGCAGCCATTTTGGGAAAGGCAGCTTTGTGGTCGAAGTGCTGCTGAAGGTTTAAGTGTACGCTTAAGTAAATATGGGATTTCGGTAAGGAAGGCGATTGGCAGTCAGGTAAAGCAGATAGGAGGAGCAAACTACTGCAACTGCTGGAGGCACAAGGGTAAAGATAAAGTAGAAGGAAATTGAAACATGAAGTCACAGCCAGCTGGTAAGTGAGTGGTTGGTGACTGGTAAGTAGTTTTTTTTTCTCTTATTTTCTCTTGGCTTTGCTGCTGTTGTTGTTAGCTTAACTTAAGGGGCAAATCACAGCAGGAGATCGCAGACCTGTGTCATGCTGCTTTTGTGCGATATGGGATTTCAGGTGCCCTTCCAACGTTCCTGACTCCTT
Organism: Stegostoma tigrinum; assembly: GCF_030684315.1. Classification (NCBI taxonomy): domain Eukaryota; kingdom Metazoa; phylum Chordata; class Chondrichthyes; order Orectolobiformes; family Stegostomatidae; genus Stegostoma; species Stegostoma tigrinum. The sequence continues at coordinate 64,944,777 of NC_081356.1, read as the reverse complement.
CACATGCAGGAAGTGGGTCCAGCTGCAGCTCATGTCTGACCACTTGACAGCTCTGGAACTGCGGTTTAATTCACTTTGGAGTATCTGTGAGGCTGAGGAAATCATGGATCACATGTTCAGTAAGTTGGTCACACTGCAGATAAAAATTACTGAGGAAGATAGGCAAATTTGAAGAAAATTGGCTATATGGATACATGGACACCAACGAGCCATGAAAACATTTGTTCAATTCTCACTTGTCTCACTACACACAGATAACGAGGGACACAAATTTGAATGGGACAACACAGCCAAAATCGCACAAGCCAGAGACACGCCAGGGAATACCTGGAGGCCTGGTATACTAACTGCAACTCCATCAACAAACACATTGGATTAGACCAAGTGTTCAAACTACTGAGAAACAGAACCAGAAGTGATGCCAAACACATCAATAAACTAAAGCATACAAATAACAACCAGGACAGAACACCAATGTTTCACTGGAGGTGCACTGATGTTACATAGCTGGGTGATGATACTTACGCAAACAAACCCACCGGCTCAGCAAACATGTCTACAACCTCATCCACAACCCAAGCTACAAATCTTCTCAAAAACTTTAAATACTTATTCTTGCCTGGGATCTTTTGTCTTAACAATGTCAGGTTTATGTCTTTAGTTACATAATCATCATTTACATGAATCACAGTATACTACAACACCAGCCGTTGGATGAAACCATATGTACCATGCTTTCAAGTGAACCATCTTGATTGTACAATAAATTTGTTAATATCGTGATTTTTATTTCTGGTCCACAAACTGAAAGGGACAGTAGCAATTGAGTTCCAAAATTTCACCTGATCTGAACAATTTCTCTGGAAAAAATCAGTGACATTGTGAAACATTATGTTAAATTCTACATTTTTTATTTGGAAATCTTCAGCTTTCTTTTTTTCAGTCCTCTTAGCTGTCAACTATGATGGATGAAGCTGTCATTGTGGGTCTGGCTAGGTATAATGATGGTATACAATTAAGTCCACTTAAAAACTCTATTAATACATACATCTTCAAGAAATCTTGCATTAACACTACTGCTTCAAAAGAATCCAACATAAACATTAGCCATTCCAAATAACAGTAGAACTTATAAAACTGATGATTCTTAGACATAATTTATGTTTCCTTTAGGTTAAAAAATAAATTTAGCACTATTCAGATTCCAAATACAGTGCACATTTTATCTCACCAAAAAAAGCAATCTAAAGGGATGAATTGATCTGATTGTATTGAAACTGCCTAAACTATTCTTGTTTATTTTGCGTACATGCCCTCAATAGTACATATCATAAACTGAAAGTCATGGAAAATATTATTCAGTTTTAAAGTATGTCTGATCGGAGATGAAATAAATGGAGTTTAAGATCTTTTACTAAGTGGGGAATGGGCAACTAGCTAATTACATTGATAAATGAGTGATTTGTTCAGTCTCAGGAGAAGGTTCTTTCCCAGATTAGCATACACTCGGCATGTGCTCGGCCACTTACTGGAAGTTCCTGATGTTCTTCTTGTTGGAGTGTTCATCATCAACTCTATGAATTCATAAATAGTTTCTGACACCAGGGACATACAAGCTTTACCTTCCGAAGGAAGTATCCCCTCAAGATTCAGTAGTCTAAAGAAGAAAGTGCTGGGATGTGATAAATGATCTGTTTACTGCCTGTCTGGCTATGCATTTTGAAAATACAGATAGTCTTTATTTTCATAATAGCAGAGGTGAGATTAAAGGTTCTGTTAGAAGCATCAGGGGTCTGAGGCAGATAATATTGGGTTATTACTCCAGGTTCCAAGAGCCATATTTCATCAACCTTTCACCTAAACACAACCTTTTTCATTATAATTCCACATTTTATTAGCAACTGATCAAGTTTTTCATTATTGTAGTGCATTTATCATTTCTATAAGCACTTCAAAATGACAAATACAATGTAATAAAAAGTGGAGATAATATTAACTTTGTGCCCTGGTCTATAATGAACAAAGGTAATTTTGGCTGCTGTTGTACAACTCTCCCAATTTTATATGTCTATTGAAATGAATGAAAATAAAAATTGGCAGAGACATGAATAAGCTGCTGACACACTGTCACCTATTTTGCACCACTGCACAAAGTCAACATTATCTGAAGTAAATCTGTTTAACTCATTAAGATACTTTTCATTGATTTAATGCTGCAATGACTTGAAAAGTCATTCCTTGTCACTACATAACAAAACAAATTGTTTTAAAATCCAAATAATGAGGTTTATGCATAATCTCTACAGGACAAAAATTTACAATTTATGATTCAAAGTACACAATATTTCCTTCATAGATATTTTCTCAACATCCATTATGAAGTACTTTTGACACAGGTTCATTAAGGTTTTTGTTTTGTTATTGTATACCTATCACCCTTTTGTGGGAAATTAATCGATCACAAGTAATTGCTCCATAAATTACAAGTACAAAGAGAAAAGCGTTCTCAAGAATTATTCACAGAAATTTGTATTATAATAATTTTAAAAAATGATATTACATGACTAAATGAAATCATTTAAAATATTTTTAGACAATTTTATTAATTAAATATAAATTAGAAATCTTTTAAAATAAAGTATTTACAGATGGGCTATGACAAAATTGAAATAAGGAAAGTATTGATGATCGTGGATAAACCTTGTTTACTTGACTGGCAGGAACTGGGAGTGATTGATCACTATTGCAATGTAATGTATGTTTAAAACGTCCTGCCCATGTTTTTGCTGCAATCGGTCAGAAAATTTTAAAACAATGCTATGACAAAGGCATTTTTGTTTTCATAAAAACCTGTTAAATATGAATGTGATCATGAATAAAATATGAGGCCATGAACAGATCACAATGTACCACTGAACCCTCAACATATAATAGAACTTGCATTTGCTCCTTAGATGTGAATGAAGACTGAATCAAAGATGAGATATTAATCATAATTAGAGTTCGTATGACAGGTCTACGATGACAAATACTGCATGCTTCCTAACAACCATAAAAATGGTTCGTCATAATGAACTGCTTAATTCATTAACTCCCTCATTAGAGAAAAGTCCATCGTGTAAGTTTAATTTAAGTTTAGTCCCATCTTCATTTGCAAATTTCCCAATTGATAGTAAATATCGTGCTGAAGATGAGATAAATTGTTCAAAGTATAATCACTTGGATATATTCATGGATTAATTCCCCAGGCTATACTTCAGTGATGACTTGTCAGCATGCATATCAGTATATTTACCCTTGTGTTTCATGTTCATCACTGTATTTCATTCCTTTGTAGAAACGGTAGATAGGTTAAGGCCTCAATATTATTCGTTATCTTTATGTTTTTCCACATAATTGGCTATCATTCCAGTCAGCACACCTGATAATCTTAAAAACGCAATATAGACTGAACTCTACAAACTGATTCAGAGCTAAAAAATTACACATTTGGTAAATATTGACAAATGATCCAAAAATTTGCTCCTTTCTTTTGTGACTGCATATGAAGCCATGTTGAGTGCATGGCCATCAAGTGACAAACTTTTACTTGACTATCAATTGTGCTGAATGTTTGAGAAAGCGTATAGGAACTACTGGCTGAAAAAAATATTCAAAGAGGTTGCACTCACACAGTACCAGATGGCATGCTTTTACTTCTTAATTTAAAATTGCACTTGAAAGTTATAACTGTCTACGTAAATGATAATAAATAATTTTGTGATCAGATAATATCTTTCTCTGGCAACCCCGAAGTTGTCTGGTATTATTTTCCAACTCAATTTCTTACAGTTCTACATGAAGTAATCCTCCACTACCTCAACACATGTGAGCACTGAGGTAGGCAGACGTCAGGAAAGATTTCAATTCATTCAAAGCCCATGCACTTCCAAAGAGTTAAAGTCAGGCCCAACAAACCAAGCAAGGCCCTGCAGAATGGTCCAGTAGATAGAAAGATAAAACAGGTATTCCAGCTGATTTTTCTCCTCTCCCAGACAATGACACCAAGGCTTTTTGTATTGCAGCTAAAGTTATGTAAGGTAAAATGTGTGAACACAACATAGGCTGAAGATAACAAAGTGTGGAGCTGGATGAACACAGCAGGCCAAGCAGCATCTTAGGAGCACAAAAGCTGACGTTTCGGGCCTAGACCCTTCATCAGAGAGGGAGATGGGGAGAGGGTTCTGAAGTAAATAGGGGGAGAGGGGGAGGCGGACCGAAGATGGACAGAGGAGAAGATAGGTGGAGAGGAGAGTATAGGTGGGGAGGGGATAGGTCAGTCCGGGAAGGACGGACAGGTTAAGGAGGCGGGATGAGGTCGGTAGGTGGGAAATGGAGGTGCGGTCTGAGGTGGAAGGAGGGAATAGGTGAGAGGAAGAACAGGTTAGGGAGGCAGGGTCGAGCTGGGCTGGTTTTGTGATGCAGTGGGGGAGGTGGAGATTTTGAAGCTTGTGACGTCCACATTGATACCATTGGGCTGCAGGGTTCCCAAGCGGAATATGAGTTGCTGTTCCTGCAACCTTCGGGTGGCATCATTGTGGCACTGCAGGAGGCCCATGATGGACATGTCATCTAAGGAATGGGAGGGGGAGTTAAAATGGTTTGCGACTGGGAGGTGCAGTTGTTTATTATGAACCGAGCAGAGGTGTTCTGCAAAGCGGTCCCCAAGCCTCCGCTTAGTTTCCCCAATGTAGAGGAAGCCACACCGGGTACAGTGGATACAATATACTACATTGGCAGATGTGCAGGTGAACATCTGCTTAATATGGAACACCCCTCCAACCCCAACACACCCGGCACCTTCCCCTGCAACCGCAGGAAGTGCTACACTTGTCCCCACACCTCCTCCCTCACCCCCATCCCAGGCCCCAAGATGACTGACCTATCCCCTCCCCACCTCCCCACCTCCCCACCTGTACTCTCCTCTCCACCTATCTTCTCCTCTATCCATCTTCGGTCCGCCTCCCCCTCTCTCCCTATTTATTCCAGAACCCTCACCCCATCCCCCTCTCTGATGAAGGGTCTAGGCCCGAAACATCAGCTTTTGTGCTCCTGAGATGCTGCTTGGCCTTCTGTGTTCATCCAGCTCCACACTTTGTTATCTTGGATTCTCCAGCATCTGCAGTTCCCATTATCTCTGATAGGCTGAAGATAATGTCTGCTAATGGCCAGTTTGTATGGGTTAGGACAACAATAGATGATGATTTTACCTATTGAGCTGTTGAGTAAGCATACTGACTCTAATGGCATGGATCATTTAATGAGACTAACAATGAGTTAATGTGACTGAAATCATTTCATACATCAATAATTGCTGCTCATTGCACACCAATTTAAGATTTTTTTTTGCTTTTTTTTGTAAATAACTCTTTCAAAATAGTTTATTATCAGTGAAATTAACATTTGTCTGCTAATTTATGAAGACCAGAATTAGAACTTCACCATTCTTTCTCCCTCACTTAAAAAGTTTTGTTGTTCTACTTGAGTAATCTTACATCTTAGCTTTCTGTTATTTACTTTCCATGATTTTAAATCTAGAGTGATGCTAGTTTGATTTCAATGCAATTTAAGTTTCTTTGGAGAAATGTTTAATGTAATGATCTATAAGTCAACAGGGCACAAAACATGTTGGTGTGAATTTGCTGTGATTTTCCTGAGATTTTAACTTTGTCTCAATACCAAGGAAAGCTGGATGTAAAGCTGGATGAGCACAGCAGGCCAAGCAGCATCAGAGGAGCCTCCCACCAAGGGAAGCCTCTAAATTTTTAATCTGATTGAGATATGAGGAACTGATAATCCAATCATTTCATTTAAAGATATCCGGGATCACATCTTGACCAATCTAATAAACAGACCCATGGGGAGGTGATGGCCAAATGCTGTTATTGCTGAACTGTTAATACAGAGACTCAGATATTGTTCTGGGGACCCAGGTTCAAATCCAACCACGGTAGATGGAACTATCTGGAACTAAGAGGCTAATGATGACCATGAATCCATTGTCGATTGTTAGGAAAAACCCACCTGGTTCACTAATGTCCTTTAGGGAAGGAAACTGCCATCCTTACCTGGTCTGGCCTACGTGTGACTCCAGACCCATGGCAATGTGGTTGACTTGTAACTGCCCACTGAGCAATTAGGGATGGGCAATAAATGCTGCCTAACCAGCGACACCCTCATCCCATGAATGAATAAAAGAACATGGTTGAAGCTCCAGTTAATACCATTGCCAAAAAATGCAAATTGTAGACGAATTTCAACAATGAAATCAGTAACTGACATCCACAGAAAGCATCAGGTCCTGTACTGTTAGCATCAATGAAATTTGTTCAGAAAATTTAACACAATGATATTCCACTATCATTACGATATAAGGATTTGGGATTAAACCAATAACAAGCCCCACTAATATCTTCCTTGAAACACAAATGGAAAATGTTATATTCTGCCTATATTTCAAGAATTACAAAACTGAAGGAAAATATTTTAAAGACTTTTGGTGGTTAAGTGGAAATGCCGCATTTTCTAAATTCCTTTTCTGCCGTTGATTATTTTGTTCAAACTACAAACAATGGGCAGAATTCTTCCATTTGCTGTTAAAATGGGGGCGGCACGGTGGCTCAGTGGTTAGCACTGCAGCCACGCAGCATGAGGGACCCGGGTTCGATTCCAGCCTTGCGCGACTGCCTGTGTGGAGTTTGCACATTCTCCCTGTGTCTGCGTGGGTTTCCTGTGGGTGCTCCGGTTTCCTCCCACAGTCCAAAGATGTGCAGGCTAGGTGGATTGGCCATGCTAAATTGCCTGTAGTGTTCAGGGGTGTGTGGGTTTTGGGGGGACGGGTCTGGGTGGGATGCTTCAAGGGGCAGTGTGGACTTCTTGGGCCGAAGGGCGTATTTCCACACTGTAGGGAATCTAATCTAATCTAAAGTGAGGAACATGATGCCTGGTGCTCAGAGCAACTTTTCTCATGCAATCTTTTGCCTTTTACCTTATTGAACCAGTTTATTTAGTCCTTTCCAGTAGAGTAGATGGCAGGAGTGGTAGATGAGCTCACCACTGCTGGGGCCTTCCAGCATTCACATCATTCACGCAATATTTAAAGCCCAGTAACACACCACTTCCGACTCTGCAAACAAGGAACTGCCCTTACACTGTGTGATAATCATCACTTAGGAAATGGCCTAAAAATGGCAATTTAGTTTGCTGCTTTGTAGACAGAAGTGTGGTGAAAAGGAAGGCTGTTTTATTCCTGCAGACAACCAAAGCTTTATTTGACACAGCCAACCTAGACACAGATAGCTATTCAAGCCAGTTCTGTGCCTCAGGTAAAACTGCATGCATAGCAGTGCAGGATGATCAACGATCTTCTGCACTCCACAAGAGTAGGTGAAACCATTTCCTTTGTGCCACCTAATACTCACAAGACCAACTCTGCTATTGCACCATGGCTCAAAAACTAAAACTTCCATTATTGCATGCATCCAATCCACTCAAAAGCTCTCACACACCTCATCCTCCCAAGCTACTAACTCACCCTACCCTTTACACTTCCTACTTACTCATGGGGATACCTCACCTTTTCCCCTTCTCCTGCATCACCACTAAAACTGCTCTTCCATCCACTTCCATCATACTCAATCCCACCCTATGTCCCATTGCAGGAAAAGTTGACTGACAACTGAGATGAGATGGCCAAGATGAGCAGGGGACAGGAGGTAGAGAACATAAAGCTCCTCAGTCCTTTTGAGAAGAAACTGCTCAATTTGGCCAGAGGAGACCAGAACCACTGATGTGGAGATAGAGAGAACTTATTGGCAAAGCAACCAAGTAAGCTTCATTATGCAGTGCTATGGTAACTGACCATCAATGCCAGAGCTCCCTCTTAATCTATGCAAGCTTTCATCCTTCTTTCACAAAAATTCCTTCCTTGTTTTTTTTTGAAGGCACCAGCAACATCCAGAAAATCTCCACCCCAAAGGCAGCAATGTCAAAAACCCTCCTCTACCTCTGAGGAAGAAGCCAATGAAGCCTCAAAGCAAGCGCCAACAAAGGTTTTACCTGCACAATCCACTAGTTCAGAGACTTTCATCTCAGTAGGATTGCAAGCCAAGTTAAACTCGGGATCATTGTCTGGTTTGCACATCACTAACATGTCTTTGTAGTTGATTGGAAAAGAAATACCTCAGGGTCTTTGAGGCTCAGATGTCAGCCAGAAACCAGGCAACATCTTAGTTCCAGGCAGAAGACGATCTCAGAGTCTCGAACAATAAATACAGAGACAGACACAGGTGAAGCAGGCAAGTCTTTCCGAAGCAGTCAATTAGTTACATCAAAGGATTGAGGAATCCAGCACTGTTAACATATCTGGAATGGATCCAACATGCATACAGCTGGCTACCTTCATGGGTAGCTTGACTACTGTGGAGACCCAGATCCAACAAGACTCAGTATCTGTCAGATAAGCTCAAAGGCCTTCACTCTATCACACTAGCCATAGGTGCTCAGCAACAATGAAATGATAAGAAGAGGTATGGCACCTCAACCACATTCTAGGTGTCTCTTTCCTTGCAGGGATCTCCAAAGCACTTTTCCAAAACTCTCCAGAGATGTCAAGCCTGATCATTTCCCTATGATCCTAAGGAAGTCCAAATGAGGATGATGAATTGGCAGGCCACTCTCAGTGGGGCTGGGTCCTCCAGCTGCAACGGTTGCAGGGAAAACTGTCTAAGTCCTCCAAAGCAAACTACAGTGCAAGATTCCTCCATTCCAGTGTGAAATTTATGGGATGTGGGTATTGCCTGCTGGGCCAGCACTGCATGAATCAGAGTACTCTATCAGTGATGATTCCACACATATTTGGAGGGAAAGTTTCATTGTATCTGTCAGCTTTACAAGGTTACCATTCAAGGCTGTGAGCTGAACAATGGACACCTCATATGTCTATTTGCTCACAGTGCAGAGACTGACCAGTAAAAGCACAAAGTTCTGACTACCACACATTGATTGTTTATTTCTGGGCAACTTTTCATTCTTCATGCACTCTGAGTATTGACGGGATACTGATGAAGGAAGGGTCAAAAGGAAATCCCCCAGGATTCCTCTCAACCTGCTTGTTGTCATGAGAGATTTCACTGCACAGCACTGGGATGCAAGCTGCTATCTGAAACCTTACAGCTATTTACCCTTAGCACCAAAAAATGTTAGTTCATCATCTCGCAGACTGTTTCTTTTCCTTTAACAATCACTATCCTCTTGCTTAGTCAGAGTTTCAGGTAGCCTAACATCTCCTTGTGATGTTACTGAGACCTCAGGTGATGAACTTTGCTTAACCATTGCTTTGGCCACTACACATGGATGGAAATATACATGGAGCCTATTCTTTCAGCTGTTCCATCTCTTTAACTTGGGTGCACCTGAAAAAATCAAGCATGCAATCAAAATTAAAATGAGACATTTATTCAGCAATTCACATGGTCAAGGACTGTAACTAACAATATCGAAATCTCCTTCACAAGTGTGTAAGTGTGAGCTGTTTACCAGTTTAAGAACATAATCATAAACAATTGAACAAAGTCCACATTCAAATCATTCTTCCTGGATATGGTTTTCAATTCAATTGATGAGCTATAAATACATCTGCCACTAGCAGCAAAGTGTTTGGCATTATGCAGGCCATACCATTTTTGCTTGTTTCTTTAACAAATTTATTAAAGAGACAGCCAACATGCTGAAATTATGTGCAAATTTCCAGTAAAGCCCAAAGATTTCTGGAAACCTCATGGTTTTTCATTTAGATTTAGGAACAAGATATTCTGTTACAGCCTGCACTTTTGCTGCCTCAGGCAACACTTGACTATATCCTTCAATATGTCCAACATAATGTTATGCTTGCTTTTTCTAATTCATTTTTGGATACATGTATTACCAACTCTATCAAATGTCATGGCTTAATCAGGTCCCATGCTCTTCCCACCTGCCACTATATACCACAGCATTGTCTAAATATACTGCACAATTACAAACCTTAGTTTTGATTTGATTCTGAAGACTCTGGAATCAAGCTGAAGAATTCTTTCACCCAAATGGACCAGTCATTATTAGTATAACCCCTTTGTTGTCGTAAAATCAGATATTTCTTTAGGTCTTGATAATAATAGTACTTGCTATTACTCCTTCAATAGATCAATCTTAGGAAGGAATGAAATGCTGCAATGCTATCAGTAGACTCTTCTGTCTATGGAATTGGATACAATACTGACTTCATGACTACATTTAGCTTTCTTTAATTTTATACAGAATCTAGTTGATACATTCGATTTAGGAACTAATACCATTGGTGAACTCCAGTTGTCTGGACTAGGCTCAACCAAGTCATTCTCTGGCAAGTTTTGAATCCCTCCTTCTGCCTGAGGCTGTTTATCCGGGGTCAGCTGATAAAGATGTTGCTTTATCTTCCCAGACTCTCCCACATCCACATCATATCGCTTCAATGTTGCACAACAATGCATATCTAATCCTTACCCAACCTTACATTTTCACAGTGGCCTTAAAAAAATTCTCCCACTATCTTTTTGCTAAATATAAGAATATAGTATCTAATTATCCCCATGTTTCTGAACCAGCAAGTCAAACTGTAGGAGATTCACTTTGAGGACGGTCTACCTCACTATTATTTTCCCTGTCACCTTGCTAACCTTAATTCTTACTATGTTACGCACTTGTTCCTTCATATTGTCATCCCTGCGATGATATTTCAGCATGTTTGTGTGACATTACCAATTCTCTTTCCTACAATCAGGAGTATTTATCAGAAAAGTAATTTTAGTAACCCTCATAACTACTTTGCATGATCACTTTTTATGGATTATTTTTAAGAACTGCTTTCACAGTTGCCAGGGCAACAATATCAATATTTCATCTCATACTTGAAATGTTTGTCACTGAATATTTATCTGCTCTTTCTTTCACTTTTATTTGTGAAAGTTTCAAATGCTCTTATGCTATCCTACATTTAGAAATATTGATGTGTAATCCAACATCGAGGATTTGTCTTTTTTGTTAAACAACTTATTTGTAATCAATTTTAATGGCCCCCTAATCTCATGACCATAAACCAGTTCAATAGACTAAACCCAATAGATGAATTTGGGAAATCTCTGGTAGGAAATAATAAGAAATCTAATCCTTTGTCTCAGTCCCACAGGCATTTGTGACATGACCGTAACCATGGTTTGAGAATCCGATGGCATCACTCCAAAGCTCCCTGCGTTTGAGGAGGATACACAGTTGACTTCATTTGTTATATACGCAAACTATGACTGATTTCCTAGAAAGCTGTTGACATAAAGTGAGAACCTTGACCGGATTTTATCTCAATCGGTAGTCCATTATAAGTAGAAAAGAATCAGTTAGCTTCTCTAATCCTGCCCAAACTGTAATCACTCTTAAAGGAATTGCTTCTGGCAATCAGGTTGTCATATCTGTACTTGTAAGGATATACCGATGACATGCTTTCATTTTTAGTAATAGTCCTATACAATCTACTGGCATTCAGCTGAATGGTTCTGTAATGGCTATCAAAGTGCTGGTTTGGTTACATGTTGAGGTCTCCCTACCACCTGACATGTATAACATGTTCTACAGAACTGCATTATATTTCTATAAAGCCATCACCATATAAAATACCTGTTTAACAACGCCTGCATTTTCCATGTTTCTCTATAACCTGCCGTAGGAAATTCATGTGCTAAACAATATATCCTTTTACAAAATCTAGGCAGTACTACTATTCGGTGAACAACCAGTCATTCTTCATCTGCAGGTCAGTAAGGATGTCTTCAACTCCTCATCAGAACTGAATTTTGAATACACTACTCTTCCACACCTTCAGCCTTAGCTTCTATGTGAACTCTCAGTGCTAACTTGCTTAACTCTGGATCTGTTTCCTGAGCCTCAATTAATGAAGACATGCTAAACATTTATTTTGGGATCTATCCTCTTACTTAATCAGAGTTTAAGGTAGCCTGACATCTCCTTGCAGTATTACTGAGACCTTGGGAGATGAACTTTGCTTAGCCATTGCTCCGGCCCCCACAGATGGATGGAAAAATACATGGAACCTGTTCTTTCAACTATTCCATCTCTTTAACCAGGCTGGACTTCCTCTGATTATAGGCAAAGCTGTAACTTTCATTCCTGCCAAATCATTCCCCAGGAGTAAACCAACTCAATCAATCAATTTTTTAACTACTCTGACCACTAGTGGTCTCAACAAGACACACTCCTTTTGGACCTCATATAATGGGGCAATGATATATTCACCACCTATGGCATTTACGAACACTTTGACTTTAATTGTACCCTATGGAGGGAAAACTAAAGCCTTCCCCAGCAAAAGAGTTTGTGTCATCTATGCATCTTTTGAATAGTTATTGGCTTTGATTCTTAGAGCTAAAAAGGTAAAACGGTATCAAGAAAAAGCGGGAACAAGGTGCTGATTTGGATGATCAGCCATGATTAAATTGAATAGTGGAACAAACTCAGAGGGCTGAATGGTATACTTCTGCTCCTATTTTCTATTTTTCTGTTTCTTCCTTTGAAAAAAAAGGAGTTATCTTCCCTTCAGTTAAAAACACTTCACATCTCTCATTCACTCTGCACATTTCTCCTGCAATCACAGTAGTGTTTAGCTTCAGTTAAAGCTGTAGCTAGCTGTAAATTAGCTATAGTTAAAGCAGCAATCTGCTAAGCAACTGTTTTCTTCTGATTTTTCCTTTCAAGCTATTCGTACAAGCTCTAATAAATTGCATGGGTTTCCTCACAATTTCTAGCATTTTGAATGCCTGAGTCTCACCTTGTTCCAACAAAAACATCTTGACTTCCAATTTCCCTACTAATGAGGAGAACACCTGGGGCATTCCCAGCTATCCATTTCCTGCCTTGGCTACTCAAATGTCTATCACTTTCTGTCCCTTTCGAATTTATGAGGGTGAATGAAAAATAGTTTAGTTTTATGGATTAGTTCATAATCATAACCATTATTGCTGCCTGTCTAGTTGTAACCCTTAAGTCATTAACATTGTTTCTTATGACTAAAAGTAGTGAGTTTTTAACTTCTTCTAAGAGAATAATCTCTTTAAGAGATTCATAGAACACTTCAGCTTCCAACGCTTCTATTCACCTGTCAAAATTACTTTGCTTACCCCATTATACTGGAAGTGCTTTCCCCAGTTATTTGTGTATTGTGTTGAACTTTGAAAACATGTGACAGATAACCATATGATGCTCTCTATCTTAGAGCATATTAAAACTGGACGTAAGTCCCAAGATATTCTTCAAGAATAATTACCTTTCTGTATTATTTTACCACTTCATCAGAATCTATATGACTGACTATTTTATCTGATGAAACTTGCTTTAAAACCTCGTCTCCTCACATTTTATGTTAAATTATTTTAAACTGGGTATTCAGTAACTGCTACTTATTTAATTTAAGTTGTTTCAGTAAAGTGTGATAACAATTTTATTTTAATAACATGACATTTTATGATATATGTTAGTAGATAATATATAGAATGTGTTTAGTAAGTCATACTTGAGCTTTTTTTGAGTAAATGAAACTTATATGTTATATAAATAATCAGTATTTTTACTGTAAAATAGAACCATGTCTAACTGACTTCTCATTTTCAGGCCAATGAGATATTATTTAAATAAGGAATTAGACAGTAATTGCTTCCCTATTGCTAGCAGCTCGTAAATCTTTGATTCTTCTTCAGAACACATGGGTGCAATGTAATTTGGTAACACAATAGCCATGACCAATAATTCACGACCACACCAATTTTACTTTAAATCCTATTTCTTTTGAAGGTAAGTGTCATGGAACTAGAACACAGAAAGTTGTCAATACTTTGGCAACCTGAATAGAATCCTCATCCCAAGGCACCTCCCCAAGACACTGTGGAAATTAAGCATCAGGTATTATCTACATAACATCATTGAGCTGTAGGCATTCAGCAAATGTTTGCATCTGAAGGAAATTGTCCAGCTGCAAAGTCAAGCTGATCTGTCGGTCAGTCCAATGAGTAGGTCAGGCAAATCATGTGTTTGAGGGCATTGGGGAAGGCACAAACAGTCCCACAGCAGTAGGTTTGAACCAGGAGGATGGGCTTGGCTCTGTTTAGATGCAGTTTAAAAAAAAAGGTAACCTATCTTTAAGGGCCATTCACAAGGCTGATGTGCACCAAAAATAAATGAGAAGAGCATGTGCTATGCATACTCACCCTAAATACACCAACTTTAGAAAAGGGTGCCCAAACAGGCATAAGGAAACTGATTAGCACACTGAAATGGTGTCATTCTTGTTTCAAAGAGGCATCCTGGATGTTGTATGCCAACAGTTGCTCTTTAAGAATCAACGCCTTTGCTGAAAAGGTCAAGTTATGAGATTGTACCCAGAAATAGGTTTCCCCAAGTACTGATAGGAGAAAATGAATTGGCACAACAGAATTGATTTCTCCCATCTTATTACTTCAAAATTATACCCTTGCGATGTCTGGATACAGGAAAAGGAAATAGAAATGCATGATCAAAATGGTAGAAAAATAATTAAAAAGACATTTAAACTAAACATAATACACAAAAATAACAGTACTTCATTAAAATCATGATCTTCATCTTACTTCATAAACAGATTAAACACTTGAATTTTGGTCTAAGATATGACTTCTCAGTTAGATTTTTGTTTTATAGTCCATAAAGAAAATGCATTTGGAAAAACTAAAATGATGTTTTGAAATTGTAAATGAGGTCAAGTAGCATCTATTGCAAAGTACAATCTCAAATCATTTTGAAGACAGAAAATACATAGCCTACTGCTGAGCTTTCCAAGTCACTTGAAGTGTGAGACTGAATTTTCAGCCGGGCAGCTTGCTGCTTGGGACGAAAATATAAAAGCATGAACCGATGATGTTTTGTAGAAAGTTGAAAAACATAAAATACTAAAATTTAATAACCAGAATCTGAAAAAGATTACCATTAAAATAAAACTTACAGTTTATCTTCTTCTTCTGAAGTCCATAATATCTTCTTGAAGTGCGCTCATAAAATGTGCTTTCATTTGAGACTTTATTAATATACGTTACATTATCTGCTGTGACACATCTATTCATCATTTCATGCAAGTTTGGTGGTCATATCAGTTAAGCTACTGCTCTGTCAGAATTTCAAAACAAATAATGTCATTAGTTGACAGAATACCTTTGCTACTTGAAGCTGCACCATACCTTCCTATGGGCGTAATATAAGGACTGGAAGAATTGGCTTTCACAATTCTTTAAGGGCTCTAATGAAGCTTTTCCAAATGTTTTGCCACAGGATGTTAATTACTTATGATCTATATAATCACATTTAATGTTGATTTATAATGAATATAATGCCATATTTTATATACAATTTTTGCACAATCTCCTTTACAAATGAATGAAGTGTGAAATCAATGAAATCCATTTTGATTAAAGATTATAAAACAACATTTGTCTTATATTCATAATGGTGTCACTATTGCCTTTGATAATTTCATTCCTCCCACATCTTTCAAAGTGAGTGAAATTTGATCAAATTTTAGGCGGGGGTCTGGGATATGGTAGGGTCATAAAATGCCACAGCTATGTTGAGAGGGCTTCATGGACACAGGACAACTGTTAGACCATTCCTCCAGCTGCAGGAATAATAGTGGCTTAGCTGTTGTTTTCATTTGATGAATGACCAAATTACACACCTAAATGCCCAAAAGGCAACAGTTCTTCCAGGTAATGGAATATCCCCTGCTATGTGTTGAGGCCATCAACAGCATAAAAGTGGCTTCACTGTGCCAATGGCCAGACTTGGACTTAAAATCACCACTTGAGTTGTGTCCCCTCCCATTGCTATATCCAACCCACCTGACCCAACACAAATACAAATCTTTTCACCCAAATCCACCCCCACAAAACAGTACATGATGTCTAAGAAGGATAGGAAGTTAAGGAGTTTCTCTGTTAATTAATTATAATATCAACAGTAGAGAGAAGGAGAGAGATGTTCTAAGCATGGTTTACTAGAATGTACAAGCAGTATAAGCAAAATTGTAACAACAATACATTAGAACGTTATATAGAAGAAGAAATAATGGGAATTTGTTAGGTACGGTGATAATCATGAATGACCTTAATATGTATACAGGTTAGAAAAATCAGATGAGTACAAGTAGCCTAAATGAGAAGTTAATAGGATGTTTTTAATATAGAATTTTAGAGCAGCAACTTTTGGAAGCAGCCAGACAGCAGGTTAGATTATACCTAGAGATAGTAAGAACTGCCAATGATGGAGTCTTAGATAACACAGTGTGGAACTGGAGGAACACAGCAGGCCAGGCAGCATCAGAGGAGCAGGAAAGCTGACATTTCAGATCAGGACCCTGGTCTGCTGTGTTCCTCCAGCTCCAAACTGTGTTATCTCTAAATTGCACCAGGCATTGTACAATGAGATGGATTTCAAATAGTAGTTTGGTAGGACAGAATTTAAGTATTGCTAAGAAATTACATGTTTTGTGAAAGGTTTTCACCATGCATTCATCAGGACAAGTTGTAAGGATAACAATCAAGGGAAAGGCCAACATTTATACAATATGAGAGGAGAGTCTGTCCGGTTGGAGGTGAGCTGTGATTGTTTTTTAAATGCTTGTTATTAAACTATTTTTCTAATCAACCTGTTCAAAGGTGTAATAACACACCTGGAGCACTTTGGGGAGGCGATGGCCTAGTGGTATTATTGCTGGATTGTTAATCTAGAGACCCAGATAATGTTCTGGAGACTTGGGTACAAATCCCACGACTACAGATGGTAAAATTTGAATTCAATAAATATCTGGAATTAAGAATCTAATGATGACTGTGAATCCATTATTGATTGTTGGAAAAATCCCATCTGGTTTAGTAATGTCCTTTAGGGAAGGAAACTTGCTTCCTTATGTGGTCTGGTCTACATGTGATTCCAAACCCACAGCAATGTGGTTGATTCTTAACAGGAATGTTAGGGATGGGTAATAAATGGTATCTGGCCAGTGACACCCTCATCCCAGAAAAGAAAAAAATACCTCTGGTGCAGATGGGACTTGAACTTGGGTGTCCTGGTCCAGGAGTAGGGAAACTACGAGAGGGGCCCTGAACTCTGATTGTTACACATGTTGCTATGGAGAATGCACCAATTAATAATAATTGACAGTTAACTGTCAGACATTCTTTAATAGCTAGTGTGATGAGATGTGCCTTTAAGAGAGATTTGCTTTGTCCTGTTTCTCTTGAAGAGGTTTGTTTTAAACTAGATACTAAGATGTCTGCTCTATTGGAAGCAGAGTAAATAGCTTTGTTTCTTTTAAATTAGACAAACGGAACATGAATGGGTGGATTCAGGCTCATGCAGACCCAGGGTTTTAGTTGTTGCTTTCAGTTGTTGCAGTTGGATTTTTTTGGAGCTGAAGCTGCTAGATAAACCTCTCTCTCTGCTGCTGCAAAAAGCTTGAGTTCTCTCTTCCCGCTAAATTCATTCTAGCAATATTCCTTCTCCTAGTCTGGAGACAACAGCAAGTGGGGGAGATATGGTTTGCTGAATTTGCCTTTGCCAAGGGGGTCTTTAAGGTATGCTACTACATTGGAACAGTGACTGGTAGCAGTTAGATAATGTATTATTTTGTTAGGTATTCCAATAGACTTAAAGCTGTGCCAACATTTCCTTTTTCTTGTTTGTATTTTAACTGTGTTGTAAGAATAAATCGTTTTGCTTAAAGCCCAGTAATTTGACCAACTGACTCACACCTGGAACACAGCACCTTCCACTTGTCTTTATATAAGATAAAAGTTGGGGTCTAAGCTATCTCCGGCATACGTTTTAAGGGGTTTTCATCTGTTCCATAACACTGTATCATTAGAGATGCATTAACAAATATTTAAGTAGATATTGCAGAATACACAGTAGATAAAATTAAATGAGAAAAAAATCAACAGGGGGACCTATTATTGAAGTTAACAAAAGAAGTTAAAAGCAGCTGTGAACTTAATGAGAAAACATATTACATTAAGATAGGTAACAGATGCAGAGATTAGACAGAATAGGAAAAAAAAATCAAAAAATCATGAGATGGTTCATAAAGAATGAAAAATGAATATAGGAAGGAAATTTAGTCAAATACATAAAGTCTGCTAACAGTTTCTACAGATATTTTTAAAAAAGAGTTAATAAATTAAATATTGTTCCTATTTACGGTAATGTTAAGGAATTAATAGTTGAAAATAAGGAGGTGACAGATGAATTGAACAATTATTTTTCATGAGTCTGCATTTCAGAAATAGCTTCCCAGAAATAACTATAAATTAGGAAATGAAAGAGAGGGAGACTTCAATACAATTATACTCACCAGGGAACAAGAACTGAGTAAATTGTTGGGGTTGCAGACTGACAAATTCCTCTGTTCAGATAAATTTCATCCAATGATCTTAAAAGAAATAGCTACTGTGCTAATTGATGCAATTGTTCTAATTTTTCAAAATTTTTTGGAGTTGGGGAAAGTTATATCAGTTTGGGAAATAGTGAATATGACTCCTTTATACATAAAGGGACAACACAAAAATGTAGGCCAGTTATCATAACATCTGATGTCGGAAAATGTTAAAAGCTATTATTAAAAATGTTTTCCAGGGCACTTAGAAAAAATCAAGGTTATATGAAGTCAATAAAGTTTTATGAAGTTTTTTGGAGTTCTTTAAGGAGTGACATTCACTGTGGTTAAGGGGGAACTGATGGTTACACTATGCATTGAGTTCCAGACAACATTTGATAAAGAGCTATTCAAACATTGTTGAGGGGAAATAAAAATCGTGGTGTGGAGGGCAACACATTGGCATGGATACAAGACTGCTTAACTAACAGGAAACAATAGGTAGGCATCAATGAGTCATTTTTCTGGTTGGCAACATATAGCAAGCGGTGATTCATATGGATCAGTGTTGAAGCCTCAACTTTTAACAATTTATATAAATGGCTTGGATACAGGGACCACGGGTATGGTTGCTAAATTTGCTGCTGTTGCAAAGATAGTGTAGAAAGTAAATTGTGAAAAAAAAACTTAAAGGAGGCTACAAAACCAATACAGTTAGCTTAAGTGAATGGGAAAAGAGCTGGAAAATTGAGAAAAACGTGAAATTGGCTATTTTGGCAGGTAAACAAAAAAAAAAGACACATATCTTAGCATGAGAGATTGCAGAGACCTAAGTGCAGAAGGATTGCAGAGCAATCCAGGTAGCCAACCTCTCTGATGAAGGGTCTAGGCCCGAAACGTCAGCTTTTGTGCTCCTGAGATGCTGCTGGGCCTGCTGTGTTCATCCAGCCTCACGTTTCATTATCTTGCATACATCATGAAAGGTTAATAAACAGACAAATAAAGTAATTATGAAGGCTATTAACATGTTACCTTTTATTGTGAAGGAAACTTAATTTAGAAAGTAGGGAAGTTATGTTTCAGTTATACAGTGCATTACAGAGATTGTTGTGTACAGTACTGGTCGCCTTATATAAAGAAGGTTTTAAATGCTTTAAACTGTGTACAGTTTGGTAGGATATTTCCCTCCCCACCCCTATCTGCCTTTTGTAGGGACTGCTCACTCTGCAACTCCCTCGTCCACTCCACACTCCCTACTAACCCCACCACACCTGGCACCTTTCCCTGCCACCGCAGGCGGTGTTACACCTGCTCCTACACCTCCCCTCTCACCTCCATCCAAGGCCCAAAGCAAACTTTCAAACTCCAACAGGAGTTCACCTGTACATCACCTGTCTACTCTATCTGTTGGTCTCGTATGTAGCCTCCTCTATATCAGTAAGACTAAGCGCATCCTTGGGGATCGATTCACGGAGAATCAGCACTCTGTATGCAACAATCAACAACACCTTCCAGTCGCCAACATTTTAACTCCCCCTTTCCACTCCCTGGGTGACATGTCCATCCTGGGCCTCCTCCAGTGCCACAATGACACCACCCACAAACTAGAGGAGCAGCGCCTCATATTCTGGTTCGGAAGCCTACAGCCCGATGGCCTAAACATAGAAATCACCAGTTGTAAAATCTTCCCGCCCGCAACCTCATCCCATGTCCAATCCTCCCTTCTCATCCCCGTCTCCTTGCCCTGCCACAATCTGCTAATCTTCTTCCCCACTTATCCGCCCCACTCATCCCACTGATCAATCCCTACTACCGCATACCAGCATCCAACTATCACCATCCCACATCCTCCCCCCAGCCCCACCCCTCCTCCTTGCCTCCTTGACCTGACACAACCTGTCCATCTTCCTCCACCCTTTCCACTGACCAATCCCCACTAACTCCTACCTGCATCCATTTATCGCCATCCCACCTATCTTCCCCCAGCGCCATCCCTCCTCCCTCTATTTATTTCCCAGCTCCCTTCCCCTTCCCCAATTCTGATGAAGGATCCCATTCCAAAATGCTGACTTTCCTGTCCCTCTGATGTTGAACCTGCTGGGTTCTTCTAGTTCCACATTGCTTTGACTCAGTTTAGTAGATTAATACCTCAGGAACAGGCGGTGTGTCAAATGAGAAATGTAAATGGAGTTGAGGATTATGAGACCAACCATGATCTCATTGAGTGGCAATGCAGTCTTGATGGGCTGATTGGCCATACTTTTGCTCCCACATCTTATGATCTTATCATTTCTTGTTTTGCAGATGTTTCGTTACCATGCTTGGTAACATCCTCAGTGCAGCCTCCAATGAAGCATCGGTGTATTTTCCCGTCTGGTTGTTAAACTCTGGGGTCTGTTGAGATGGATTGCCTCATTTCCGGTTTTCCTTCATAGTGGAAAGTATATGGGGTCAAGTTCAATGTGTTTATTAATAGCATGCTTCGTGGAGTGCCAGGCTTCTAGGAATTCTTGTGCCTGTTTCCACCTAGCCTGTCCCAGGATCTTGGTGATGTCCCAGTCGAAGTGATGGTCCTCCTTGTCCATGTGGATTGAGATGAGTGAGTATTGGTCGTGTCTTTTTGTAGCCGGTTGGTGTTCATGTACTCTTGTTGTTAGTTTCCTTCCTGTTTCTTGCAGTCTCTGCACGGAATCTTGTTGATGACAGGTGCTGTCCATGGTGAGGAGTGGGTCCTTAGTTTGAAGGAAAACTGGACATGAGGCAAACCATCTCAACTGACCCCAGAGTCTAAAAACCAGGTGGGAAATCACACCAATGCTTCATTGGAGGCTGCACTGAGGATGTTACCAAGCATGGTAACGAAATGTCTGCGAAACAAGATATCAACTTGGCGAACCAATCAACTTTGACAACCTCAACACCCACAACCCAAGCTACAAATCCACTCCAAACCTCAGATGTTATCATCTTATTGATCATGCTAGGCCTATATCCATTAAAGTTTAGAAGAGTAAGCGGCACCTTGATTGAAATGTATAAGATCTTGAGGGATTTTTGATAGGATGCATGTGTAAAAGATGTTTCTCTTCTGGGAGAATCTAGAATTAGTGACTATTTTAAAAAAAGGAATCATCCATTTGACTGAGACAAGGACAAATGTTTGCTCACAGAGGGTCATGGTTTCTCAAAAGGCAGTGGAGGCAGAAACTTTAAATATGTAGAAAGACTCTGGATGTGAGTTTGCTCGCTGAGCTGGAAGGTTGGTTTTCAGACATTTTGTCACCATTCTAGGTAACATCATCAGTGAGCTTCCGGTGAAGTGCTGGTGTTATACTCAACCTGAGCTACAAATCTTCTCAAAACATGTAGAAAGACTCTTGGTAAGTAAGGTGATGAAAGCTTTTCAGTAGATGAGGTTGTGAAGTGATCAGATCTTATTGGATTCAGAGCAGACTCAATGAGCCAAGTAACCTGCACCTAATTCGTATGTACATATGTTCATATATTGTATATTCATGTTCACATATTCATAAAAGATCCTTTCATTCTTATTACACAGCCAGCAGCAAATATTTCTCTTAGTGATGCTGACAAATACTGAGCTTCCGCGTCTTTTAGCTTTTCTATCCTTCAGGAATGTCATGGAGTTTTCAAGAATTAAAGATCAATCTTCTAGATACAATTTTGGAAAAATAAAATGCAATTGTAAATGAAAATATTATTTTTTTTAAACACTTTTATTTCAAGTCAAGTCACTAAATTCTTACTCAACCATAGGGCTGCTCTTTAATTAGAGAGAGAGAGAGAAACATTGGTGGTGATTTAACCTGAGGACCACCACACCTCAGACAAAGGGAAAGATTGAGAAGGAGAGACTTTCATGGTAACCTCCGCTGGTGCAAGGATTGAGCCCACACTGTTGGTGTCACACTGCTTTGCAAATCAACCGTTCAGCCAACTGAACTTAACCAAGCTCCACACTTATTTATTACAAACTATTGGAAATTGTTCTAAAACAGAGGTTTGCTTGATTGGTCTTGAAGAGAAGAAGCAGGGGTGAAATCTTCAGGAATATATTGGAGTTGGGAACCCTCATGCTGTTGTAATAAGAGAGGTCTGGCAATGGAGAGCTAGCCAACTGATACAAAATGGATAGCAGGAGCAGCAACAGTCTCTTAATTGGCTGCAGCCTGAAGATTGCTTACAAAGTCTAGCTCACTGTCTGTACAGGCTTAGGACCATCATTTAGCTCAAACATTATACAACAATTTTCCCTAAATTTTGTCACTAAATACACATGACAATAAATAAATCAAATCAAATCTAAATATTAGAACTTACCACATGCCAGAAAAAATCTCACCTTAAATGTTTCTTTTCTGTAATATTGAAAGGCTGTGGAGTGTCAGAAGCACATATGGAGATATTGGTCAATTGACAGTGAAATAAGCCAAGCTGCTCACAAGGCTGTAATATCACAGCAGAATATATGATTCAAACTACATCAATAATACACCACCTACAAGGCACAACTTAATAGTGTGATGGTAGGGGTGGGGGAGGGGACATTGTCTTTACTTCCCTTGATGAGTACAGTTCCAAACACAGCAGAGCGCTTGACATAGCGAAGACAAATCAGTCCACATCATTCGCATCCCATCCACTGGCTTAAGTACACTTGCACCTTCCACCATCAACCCATAAAGGCTTCCGTGTGTACCATTTAGAGATGCACTGCAATAACCTGCCAAGCAAACGTACCATCTCTGCTACCAAGAAGGACAAGGTAAGCAGACACTTGCAAACACCATCACCACCAATTTCCTCTCTGTGTCACATACCATCCTGACTTCAAAATCTATCGTAGATAGCACAGTGTGAAGCTGGATGAACACAACAGGCCAAGCAGCATCAAAGGGGCAGGAAAGTTGACGTTTCGGGTCAAGATCTTCTTCAGAAATGGGTGAAGGGAAGGCGATTTTGAAATAAATAGGGAGACAGGGGGAGGCAGATAGAAGATGGGTAAAGGAAAAGATAGGGTGAGAGGAGGCAGACAGGTCAAAGAGGCGGGGTTAGAGCCAGTAAAGCTGAATGTAGGCTGGGAGTTAGTGTAGGAAAAGGCAAATGTAAGGGAAATTAAGAACAGTCTGCCATTCCATGAAAGAGGGAGTGGAAAGTGAGGAAAACAGAAGTAAATTAAAAATGAAAATCAACAGCAAAAGGGATGAAATTCAACGGTGAGGCAATCTAGGGGTGATTAATGCAGCAACAGCTAAGATTGCAGGGCAAAATTCATACAAAAGTATAATCCCCAATTTAAACTAGAAAATTTGCAAGTTGAGAGGGGAGAGGGAAGGTAAAGAAAGACAGGAAACCAAGTTAACACAACAAAATGAAGAGTGAGAGATAGTTAAAACTTGATTGAAGGAAAGCACATTAAAATAGTTTAAGCAAAAGCCAAATAAGACAAACACATTCAAGAGGGAAAGGAAAAGAGGGGAGTAGGGACGCCATTTCATGAAGCGGGAGAAAAGAATAGGAAAACACGGGAGTGGCTGCTATTTCATGGAAACACGAGGGCGGGGAGGAAAATAAAAACAAAAACAATTTAAATTGAAAGGCAGGCTGCCATTTCATGAGCTCTGGGGCAAGTGGGTGGACAAAACCGTGGGGCCAGGGGGAGGACACAACCCTCCAAAAAAACACCACAGAAGTCATTTTCTTTATAAAGATAATTACTCACCTACACACTAATCTGAAACAATTGAGGAGGAGATGAGAGGGGATCTCCTCCCTAACTCCCCACCTACATTCACCTTCACTGGCTCTAACCCTGCCTCTTTGACCTGTCTGTCTCCTTTCACCCTATCTTCTCCTTTATCCATCTTCTATCCGCCTCCCCATCTCTCCCTATTTATTTCAGAATCTCCTTCCCCTCCCTCACTTCTGAAGAAGGGTCTCAACCCGAAACGTCAACTTTCCTGCTTCTCTGATGCTGCTTGGCCTGCTGTGTTCATCCAGCTCCACACCTTGTTATCTCAGATTCTCCAGCATCGGCTGTTCCTACTATCTCTTTGAAATCTACCACTGTCTTTTCATTATCTTTGGGCTGAAATGCTTCCCCTTTTAAAAGCACTTCCCACTTACCTGCACAACATGAATAGCAATAGTTTCATAAGATGGCTTATTAATAACTAGGGATGGCAATAATTGCTGTCTTTGAAGGCAATTCCCACATTCTATTGTAAAATACAAAGAAGTTTTGTTATTCATATATTACAACTGATGCATTGACAATGCACCCATCCTGTTCAATACAAAATAGCTTTAAAGATAAACTCATGCACATCTGAAATTTAAATGGATAATAAATAAGAGCAAAATAACAAAAATGGCACTGAAATAATTTTGGTGACAAATAAATGCTCCTGAAAAAATATATTAATTCCAAATTATATATCTCCAAACCTCAACCATGATAACCATTAATTTCAACATGTCTTATACAATGAAATATGTTGAAAGTGTTGGTAAGACTAATTGGAATTAGGTAATGCATTGCCACCTCAGGAGTCTGACAGATGAAACTTCACAGTTACAGTATGCAATGTGCACTGTACTGCTGTCCTCAGGGCAGCTGTGCATCATTATTCTTTACTCGTCCACTGTATATGAATTTATACCTACGGCCCAACCCAGTGATTTCAGCCTTCTCCTAAACTCACGAAAGTTAAGATTTTATTTTCCGTTTTGGCTTGGTAGCTCTCTTTTTAAAACCAAATGCAAAGTATGTAAGATTATACAGGATACATGGCACAAAAACAACTAGTCACAGCCAATATTTATGCTCCACTTGAGTCTCTTCTCTTCTGTTCTTACCTAAATCTATCATTGTGATCCTATTTTCCTCTCTTCCCCCTCTTTTTATCTAATGTCCTCTTAAATGCATTTATCCTATTCATTTCAGCCACTCGCTGTGATGGCAATTTTTATATTTTCACCACTCTTTTGGATAACAACATTTCTTCAGACTCCTCCACTGAATTTCTTGATTCCCACTATATATTTCTGGGTCGGGGGTGTGGGTGTGGGTGTGTACAGTATGATGAGTGGTTCAATACCTTTTGTATAGTTCAGAATAGCACCAAACAGCATGGGTTAATTTTCTATTCCAGCTAAGATAGAGTTGAGACCTGTCTTCTCACCATTTCCCTTACGGTTAAAGAACGATGCAAGCCATCACTCAAGAAAAGCTCAAGACGAAGCATCAGCAGACATTGAGCCAAGGCCCTGTCTTTGGGCAGAGCACGTTGAGTTAAAAAGGAACTCTGCCTGTAAGTATTTTAGGATTTTCATTCCCTTATTACCTAGATGTACACCTTCTCGCTAATTAATGCCTGTCTCTTCTCTGAATTGACTCATTGACTTCCATTAGATAAATCCACGTTAATGGTTTACCATTGCCCTCTGTAGGATGACCGAGTAGGATGTTCACTCACTCTTACCACTTCCCATCAGATGTGTTGGAAGGATTTGCAGGCTAATAATTAACTTGTTTGGCCAGCTTACAAATGCAACTTCGATGGCTAACAGGTCCTGGCATGGGATTTGAATCTAAAAGTTCTAGCATAGTGGTAGAGAAGCTGTTTGCACCACAAGACCTCAACAATTAATTTTGGTGTAATTGGAATCCTGCATGATTATTATTCAATGTTCTGTACTCTATTCTTTACATTTCTTTATCTGTCACCCTTTTACTATTTGATAGTCTGTAAGCTGCATCTATTCACATGATTTACCCTTTATTATCTTTTATCTCAACTCATAATTTTTCTACTTTTGTTTTGCTGATAGTGGTGTCTGTTTCTTTTTGCTCTGGTATTACATTATCCCTATTAAGTGTTGTTGCTTCACCTCCAAATTTTACCCCTCTATCTTTGCTAAATATGTTATAACCTCCTGAATCATTTTGTACCCATGTCTCAATAATCTCCTCTGCACCTGGTTCTCCTCAATGTATGATTACCTTCAACTCCCTAGTTTTATTACAGAAACAGTGTGCATTACTGCACAGACATTTTATCACGGTTTAAATAGGATTTCCTCTCAATTTATATTAAGCATCTCTTGTTCTATTATTGTACTTCTCTTACCATCCCTTTCTTCCCTTACATTAGTTCACAAACACTCCAAAATGATGTCCTGTTTTATTTATATTTAGGTTCCAAATGTTTCTTGCAGATTCCACACCTACCACCACCCTCGATACCAAAACCAGCTTATTAGTTTAAAACTAGTGTCAAAGGCATATGTATATTTATTAAGACAACATAATGTCCATTCATTTTCTTTTAAGAAGCAGCCACATTTTCTGCTGTTGGAGACAAGGGTAAAAGCTTATTAAGATTATTAAAACACTTTTAAGAAAAAGAATTTGAACTAAAAAAATTTCATTTCAACCCATGAATTGGTATCAGGATCATAAAGCTTGTTTGCTCTATATCCAGTTGAAGTGAGGTAAGTAATATGAAAGTTCATCTTGCTCGTTAACATCCATAATGTCAACAGTATAGATATTTTCTAAAAGACAAACATGAATTTGTTCAGTGATGTTATTACACACTTATGGAGCAAGTGGGACCTGGACCTATGACTCCTAGCTCAGGAGTAGAGATGTTACCAATGCACGACACAAGCCTCAATTAGTAACATGCAGTCGAATGTGAAGCACGGTACATAGACTAAGTGTGGTTAGCATGAGTCTCAACTGACTTGCATGTCATAAGCCAACTTTGCCCCTTTTAAAGGGAAAGTGTTTTCGAGATGTAGTCTGGGTGGGATATATCAAGGGGCGGTGTGGACTTGTTGGACCGAAGGGCCTGTTTCCACACTGTAGGGAATCTAATCTAATGACCATATATTCCTACCTCGTGCACCTTCTCAAACTCTACTTCATCTCGCTCCTGCTGTCTGACATCAAGTGCCCACTGCAGATGCAGCCAACTGTTACATATATAATTAAGGCCGGCTGACCCTCATATGAATATAAAATAAAACATGATGATGACATGCTGCAATACAATATTGTCATGTAGGTCAACCAAATTATGGATGCCAAGCGGGCATGCAAATCGACAGCATTTTGAAGTCACTAATTAACAAACTATTAATCTGGTTAACAACCCAGTGATTTTCAGTTTTTCATCACACTATATTTTTCAGGCATTGAGTATGAAAATATTTTGGAGTATTTTATAAAAGTTATTGGGGTCATATGTTTCTTTGTCTCCCAAAGTTACTGCTGTGATTCATGGAACTTCTATAATCGCACTTTAGTTGCACGATGGTCTTTGCAAAAGTTACCTTTCCATGAGTTTAAAGCTTCTGCTCCATCTCACCTTTTTGTACTTAATCATGTAAATGTTTTGAAGAGTATGGGACAATGCAGGCAAGTGGGACATGTTTACTTTGGGAAACTTGATCAGCGTGGACAAGTTGGACCGAAGAATCTGTTTCCATGCTGTATGACTATATGACTCTAATATATCTCACATCATGACTATATCATTATTGCTGTGAATGTTCCTGGTATTAACTCCATTGCTCTAAAAAGTCCAGAATTGTAGAGATCCAGATGCCTCATCTCTTCCTCCTTGATTGCTTCCCTTGTCCTCTTCCTTTTTCACTTCTTGAGGCCGCCCCTTCAAAGACCTGGTGGCAAGGGCTGCATCTCATGAAATCCAGGTTTATAGCAGTAGCAACAGTTCATCAAGAATTAGAGATATGCTTCAGAGGATTCTGGAGGAATCACCAGAACTGTCCACACTGTTAAACATTATTTCAGAGCACAGCAGGTTTGTTCCACCAAGTTCCAAATAGTTCATGGTTTTCATTGTACATGCTCTCTAGTGGCACAGAAGACTCACCAGCCTGCTATAGAGTGGATAGCTCTTGTCATCAAACTGAGACGCATTATCAACTCCAGAAAGATAAATTTAAATCTTGCTATAAGTTTCCATCAATGTATTTTTGTTAGGGTGCTCCACTAAGAAGTGATTCTTTAAATAATTGGTCTATTTGATTTCCTCAAAAACATATAAAGCGTCATTTCTGCAGCAATGGATGTTGATTAAGACACAGGTAGATATTGTCATATTGCATTCTGTAAATTAATTTAGTATTCTGTAAAATATTGGTATTCTACTTGACCATCTGGCTGTCAGGTGTTTAACATGGCAACAGGGATTGGTTACAAAAAAGTGAAGTTTGGAAAATATTAGCTTGTTCCAGACAGAACATTTATTCTGAAGGCTGAATCCTGTTTTTTTTTTGGTTTTCTCACCCTATCTTATCAGAGTCATCTCATTTATTGCTGGCCATGCCCTTCTCTTATGTCTGATCTCTGCCCCATCTTAGCATGTGCCAATCCCACAATGATTCACCACTCACTGGTTATCCAGGCATTCACAGGCATTCCTTACACCAAACCATCTTTAAAACGCACTTACTGCCCTGCACACTTCCTGAAATTTTCCCCAGACATGGTAGACAGGGGGATATCAGAGCCCCATATTCTTGGCAGGATCCTGGAGGTCTGCAGGATGGGATAGCGGTGCTTCCTCTATCCCAAGGACTGGCAGTGGAGGCCACAAGACCATGTCAGCCCGATCTGAACTAGACATCCAGATTAAAGCACTCTGAAATGTGGAGATAATGCCCAGCAATGTAGGAAGAAGGTCAATGCCCTTTTCTATTCTGCCAGTGTAAGTGCCAACATCTGCTTTCTGCTACCTCACACTCACTCTACTTCTGCTATTGTACCAACCTTTCACCACTTTCACTACTTTCTGTAACATCTTCCTCCATTCGCTCTAGCCCATCCCAAACCCTGATACCACTAACCCTGTAGACACTCTGTGCTCCCTATTCACTTACACACAAAACACACATAGACACGCACACACATAGAACATAGGACATAGAACATTACAGCACAGTACAGGCCCTTTGGCCCTCGATGTTGTGCCGACCTGTCATACCGATCTCAAGCCCATCTAATCTACACTATTCACCTGCTCCACTCTGGCTGTCTGTCTTGCTGCCATTTCCCTGCTGCTTTCAGTTCTGACAAAGATCACTTTGCTCTAAATGTTTACTTTAGTATTTCTGCCTGCATATGCTACTAAACCTGATGAGTTTCTCCACCACTTTCTGCTTTTGATGCAGATCCTCAGCATTCGCAGTTCTTTGCTTTATTTCATTTAAATAACTCCTTTTAACGCAATAAAATGATCTATGGTGTGATTCTGTGCTTCCCTAGACAAGAACAGAACAATATTTGACTCGAATCTGCAGAATTATACTAGAACATATGAGCACGCCTTTGGTCAAAGATAAGCTTTAAGGAACAGCATAAAGGACAACAAGTCACTGAGGGAAGGAGAAAACCTGACAGTTTTGGGTTAAAGAATGTGCAAACCTCTCTAGTCCTGAAGACTAATAGAAACACCATTTTGGGAAGTAATACTGGCCTGATAAAATACTTTGTACTTTCTGTGCAGAGATGTTCGTATCCAAGATCATCATAACAGTTGCAAATCTGTACTATGGCACCATCAATTATAGAATCATACTGTTCAGAAAAGGCCATTTGGCCCATCAAGTCTTTAATGCCAAAAATACCAAATCTACCCTAGCCTCATTTTCCAGAACTTGACCCAGAGGCTTAAATGTTTCTAAGTTTTTTTTTAAAGGTTCTAAAGTTTCCTGCATCAACTACCCCCCTACGCAGTGAATTCTAGAACCCTGCAATCCTCCTGTTAAAAATCATTTTCTCACATCACTAAATCACCTGCCTTTCACTGGAAAATTATCATTGACATATTTTGGGGTGACATGGTGGCTCAGTGGTTAGCACTGCTGCCTCGCAGTGCCAGGGACCCGGGTTCGATTCCAGCCTTGGGTAACTGTCTGTGTGGAGCTTGCACATTCTTCCCGTGTCTGTGTGGATTTCCTCCAGGCGCTCTGGTTTCCTCCCCCCATCCAAAGATGTGTAGGCTAGGTGGATTGGCCGTGCTAAATTGCCTGTGGTGTTCAGGAGTGTGTGGGTTATAGGGGGATAGGTCTGGGTGGGATGCTGCCAGTGGCGGTGTGGACTTGTTGGGCCGAAGGGCCTGTTTCTGCACTACAGGGAATCTAATCTAATATTTAAGGTGGATATAGATTCTTGATCATTCCATGTACATCCATTCACCAACAGAAATCTGTAATCAGTGAATCAATCGCTTCCATCTTTTGCAATATTCCCCTAGTTCTTATTCCATGAGGAAAACAGACCACAATAGGGCAGGAAGAATCAAAAGTAACAGCAGTGTGCTGCCAGTCATTTGGCTCCACATGTTTATGATGAAAGGATCCTTATTATGAGCATCCTGACTGTCACTTTGATAGCGTTCAAAAGCTGATGGTTATTCCATAGAAGAATTTATTATACTCTTTAACAGACTGATTGGAAAAATTCAATTTAGAGATGCCTTTTTCAGCGCACACATCTAATTGTCTGGATTGTGTTTAGCATTTTGCCAAAATGTGCATGTGGAAGGACTTTTAGTCTTAACTGGCATTCAGTTCTCAGAAAAAGACACCCTTTTGGAGCAAATGTTTGTTTTAAAAAGAATTTCTGGGGGAACAAACACTTCTGCAGCTTTGATGAAGCAAATACAAAATTCAGCAGTATTATAGAGAATGTAGGCCCCAAGCTTCCTTATCTCTCTTCATCACCATCTGATGAGAGAGCATCTGCATAGTTCTCTCCAAATCCTCTTCTTCTCACTAGCTTCAAAACTCTCACATTTCTATCTTTCCTTTATTTCTGGTGAGAGAGGTCATCAAGCTGAAACACTATTTCACTCCAAAGATGTTGCATGACCTGTTGAGCATTTCCAACTTTCTTTGTTCAGATATCAGTCTGAAGAAATTTTACTAGAATTTTACTGCAAGAAGTTTTAATACAATAACCTGTATTAGTTGCATCTAATTAGATTGGTTAAAATGTTATTCAGATTCATCCAGTCGTAAGAATCAAAGTAGTGCCACATTCAGGGAAGAGCAGCACATTGAGGTCATTAATGTGGTCAAGCAGCCACAAGCTTAAAATTGGACATTCGAAAGTGACCTACAGCCAATGAAGTGGGATCTGACAGAAAACTGGCCAAACTAAATTAAACAGCAGGCCACAGCCAGCGGTGTTCAGCTTCAGAGGACAGTGGAAACCAAAGTCAAAGAGGTGACAAATGCTCAGCAGGAACCAGTTACAACCAGCACAAAGGTTGTGCATTGGAGGAGTATTGATCAGACTTTCTGGCATCCTGACCAACAACCCTGTGATTCAGTCACTGAGTGAACTGTGATGCAGTCACTGAGTGAAATAGGATGGAGTGGCTGAGTGAAATGGGATGCAGTGACTGTCCATCCCAGGATGGACAGGGGTCTGCTAAGGATGCACACTTTCCTACTCCCAGCATAGCTATAGGGAAGGGTGTTGGTGTGACCCCGTTGGATGCTTTGAACCCCACTCATGACCCCATTGGCCAAAGGTCACAGATCATTCTGGAATGTTCCCGAGAGGGGGATAAAAACATGTGCCTGGAAGCCACCCCCCCCAGCAAAGACCTGCTGCAAGAGTCATGGTGGAAGACTGTGCGGCAACCCATGAAGACCCAGGAGAAGATCCGCCCTGACCTGCAAAACCCACCTTTGTGGAAAAGAGCTAGGCCTATTTGACTGATACGTCAGAGAGGAAGGAGATTCCAATGGCCCAGTGCAAACACATGGATCATTTTGGTAATATCCTTTCTCAGAAAGATAGAGCTATACAGAGAGTAAATATTGCATGAATTTGGGAAATGGTCACGTGATGTTTTTAATAAGGAATATTTTGTTAATAAAATTAAGTCAAACTGCAAATCAAATTTTGTGTCCATTTGTCTGCTTCACCAACAAGAGTGCTTGGGTAAATTACTTTTAATACATAAACCTTTCGAAGTGTTTAAAGAACAGAGAATAGTAAAAAGAGTGGCACTTCCATGTAAGATAGCTGGAGTAAGCCACTTAATTTTTTCTAATGTGGCCTCAAGTGAGTTGCCTTGCTGAAATAAGATACGATGCAGAGTGTACGATTACATCAGCCTGTGCAACAGTGCTCTCAATTTTGACTCAAATGCCCAATTGTTGGTGATTTATTTTTCAGAGCCTGGCCAGTATGGGACTCTGTTATTCCACATACTGAGGCCAATGTAAGAACTTCATCCCATCTTTTTTTTCATTTGTTTTGTGGCTGTTTGTAGAGGTTGCTACAGCAACCACAGTTGACTTTCAACTCAAAAGTGACACACAGCCTGGGCACAGTCCATCACCTCCCAAGATGGACAGGGGTCTGCTGTAGTGGTTTGCCACAACTGGTTGGCTGTCCTGGCCACTTCCAAGACAACTTAAGAAATAAATACATTGCTGTGGGTTTAGAGTCATATGTAGACCAGGTAAGTAAAGCTGATTTCCTTCTCTCAAGGACATCAGTGAACCAAATGGTTTTTTTCACAATAATCCAGAGGGTCCATGGTAATCTTACTGATGCCAGTGTTTTATTCCAGATGATTTAATTCATGAAATTTAAATTCCACCAGCTGCTGCCATGGGATTTCAACACTTGTCTCTAAAGCATTACTGTAACATTATCACTTCAGCCACAATTTTACAATATCAGGGCTTCCACAGTAAATTTGTGGTCATTAATTCCTATTGTTTCATTGATCATCACCATGGTTTTCCACTGAAGGCATTGTTTACATTAAATTATCAATTGTACAATTAGATCACATTTCAATTGTACTGCAAAGGCTAAGTATTACATTGTGTAACTTTGTCTTTTAATGTTTATTAGAGAGACAAATTTCATACAGTGCTAACAAGACTCTAACAAACTAAAATAAATGTGTATATTGTGTTTTTCACTATCTCAATGTCCTAAAGTGCATTACAGATAATTAAGTGCTTTTGAAATGGAGAGACTGCTGAAACGTTAATAAATTCAGCAAATAAATTGCACAGAAAAACTCCCATAAACATAGGCTGATAATGACCAAATATACTGCATTTTTAATGATCTTCATTATGGGTGAATATTGACTGGGATAACATTTCCAGTCACCAATCATACACCGTTGTTGGTGTTTGCATTCATATACTGTGGATATTACGTTCTGTGGGTCAATATGTGTATTTCAAGGATAATTGCTTGTGGTAAATGGTACTCCTAAGATTGTTTTGGATGAGGGCTTTATCAGATTGACAGTGGTCAAAAACGACCTGCCCACTCACCCTGTAATATGCCATTAATTGCTACTCTATGCTCTTTTGAAACTATTTTGGTGAAAGAATAGCTCCTAGCTAACTTCTGAGCACAGTATTTGATAGGATATTTATTTTCCCAACAGAAAAGAGTATTTGCTATAATGAGGATTCATTAACAATCCTTTAATTGCTTTTAATAAGTGATGGGTGTAGATTGAATGCACAGATCATTAGTGCAAACTAGTGATGCTTTGACACGGCAGATAAATGAGTCTAACAGAAACTCTGGCAGCTAATGATGTTACAAATTTTTCTTTGAGTTTTCCACCTATTTTAGTCTACATGAGCTCTAATATGGTTGACAATTCTAAATTTTATGTCCATAAAACCAGAGGGTGAGCGAGAGAGAACCAATTTATTAGAATTTTCATAATATCTTTAGAATCCCTACATTGTGGAAGCAGGTCATTCAGCCCAGTGAGTCCACACTGACCTAATGAAGAGCAGCCCATCCAGACTCACACCCACTACTCTATCCCTGTAACCATATATTTCCCATTTGCTAATCCACCCCATCTACACAACGCTGGACACTATGGGCAATTTAGCACAAGCAATCCACCTAGCCTGCACATCTTTGGGCTGTGGGAGTAAACCAGAGAACCCAAAGGAAACTCACACAGATATGGGGAGAATGTGCAAACTCCACACTGACAGTTACCCAAGGCTGGAATCGATCCCAGGGTCCCTGGTGCTGTGAGGCAACAGTGCTAACTGCTGAGTCACTGTGCATTAGCTATGGGAAAAACAGGGTTAGGGGATGGTTCTGGGTGGGTTGGTATTCAAAAATTCTGTGTGGACTTGTTGAGCTGAATGACCTATTTCCACACTATGGGGAATTCTATGATTGTTAATAAACTGCCACACAGGCATTATTATACGAAATCAGAGCTCTTGGAATTCAAGAGAAATATATTAGCATTTTTTGAGGACTATTAGACACACATCAGATAGAGATTAGAAATAAACAAATCATTTTCATGTCACAGGCTGTAATTAATGGGGTACCGCAAGGATTAAATATTGGTTATCTGTTACTTACAATCTATGTCAATGATCTGGGTGAAGGGATTGACTGTAACATATCCATGTTTACCAATGATGTATAGATAACTGGGAAAAAAATTGATCAGAAAGGCTCAAAAAAAATTGCAGAAGTCCGACTGAGTACACAAAAACCTGATTGATTGAATATAATGTAATGGTAGCAAATTGGTTAGCATTGCTGTGATACAGCGTCAGGGATCTAGGTTCAATTCCAACCTCAGGCAAATATCTTTGGAGAGCTTGCAAGTTCTCCCTGTGTCTGCATGAATTTCTGCTAGGTGCTCTCATTTCTTCCCATAGATGTGCAAGTTGGTAGACTGGATTGCGCTGTAGAGTTCAGGAATGTGCAAACGAGGTCGGTTAGCTATGGCAAATCTGGGGATGGGGGATATGTTCTTGAGATGGTTGGTAATGACTCAGTGGTCTCTATCCGTAGGAATTCTATATAACTGTAATATTATTTTCAAAGGGATGAAAGATTGCACATGAATACACTGGATAAATGGCACAGAAGCAGATTATCTAGTCCAATCAGAGCATATTGATGTTTATTTTCCACTTGCACCTCCATTCATCTTTTCTCATTAAATCTCAAATAATCTCAAACATGTAAAAGTTCATTTTAAGTATGTCTACAATAGTCCCTTCAACAACTCCCTGTGGTAGTACATTCCACATTGTCAATACTCTTTGTTTAAAGAAAAGGGCGCTTTTAAATTCACTAATATATATTCTTGGTAGCCAACTTCTATAAATGGCCTTGCATTATACTCTTCCCTACAGGAGCAAACATTTTCTGTGTATTCTACTCTATCAAAATTGTCAATTACTATAAAGCCTTCTTTTAAAACATTCATTTGTCTTTTTTTCAAAAGAAGACATTCATCTTGTCAATCTGTTCCAAGATAAATATACTCACATATTTCGGATATTATCCTTGTAAATCTTCTCTTGTACCCCTTCCAATTCCACCAAAGCCCTTTTTAATGATATGATGACCATTGCTACTTTAATTCACACAACAAACAATACTCAAGATTTTACAGAAGTTTGGAAGACAAATGTTTCTTTGGCCCTGTTGAACTCCGGTGGGACCACTGAAAAGTTAACACAACAAAGTGAACCCTTGAGAACAGCAGAATTCATAAGATAGGTTAATTCACATTGCCGGCTGGCAAACGATTGTCAGGTTTAAAAGTTGACAGAAGAATAAAAACTAACCTCAAGGCTCACCATCACAGGGCACAATAGGAACAATCATCACTTATGGCAATGGTTAATTTAGTTACCTGGATACGCAATACATTAGGGGTGGCACAGTGGCTTAGTGGTTAGCACTGCTGCCTCACGGCACTAGGGATCTGAATTCAATTCCAGCCTTGTGTGACTGTCTGTGTGGAGTGAGCACATTCTCCCTGTATCTGTGTGGAGTTAACACTTTCTCCCTGTGTCTGTGTGTGTTTCCTCTGGGTCCTCCAGTTTCCTCCCACAGTCCAAGGGTGTGTAGTTAGCTGTGTTGGTTATGCTAAAGTGCCCAGGGATTTGCAGGCTAGGTAGGTTAGCCATGGGAAATACAGGGCTACAGAGATGGGGTGGATTCAGTGGACCACATTGTCTGCTTCCAAAATGTAGGGATTCTAAGATAACTTAGAATGACATCAACAGTGTAAGTTTGATTCCCGTTCAATGCTGAGGTAGATTTCAGGCTGCCTCTTCATTCTCCCTCTAAGACTGAAAGGCAATGGCAAACCACTAAAAAGTCTAGATGAAGCATCAGCAGACAATAGGTTAAAGACCTGTCATCAGGCAGAGTGCATGTTAATGAATCGGTGGATCTTCATGTAACCCAACGGGCAGGAATCTGACATGATCAGATCATGTGATCGAATTAAATGCTGCCCTCTACAACTTCAGTAGAAAATTGTTTGTATGGGTAGTTCTCCTACAACACATAGTTGTGTTCTTGTGTGACCTCGCGCCATTGAAAATTGCATTATAGGAAAATCATTATACCTGTCCAGCAGAAAGTTTGCATTCTCCCAACAGCATCCGCTGTTCATCAATCGCATTACAGCCAATTCACATTAACAAAACACGTGTTACAGCAGAACTACCTGTACTCATGGAGACAGAGATTAAAAGATAATTCAATCCATTCTCTGCAAAGTTTCTACTTCTATGCCAAGATTGTAACAGGAAATCAGGAGAATATAATTTTCTCCTGCACTGTACAAAAGGAAAGTTTTTCTTCTTTCAATTCATCTACAAAGACGTGCAATAACGTTCTCAGTGCAAAATATCCAAGAAGCAATAAAAGAAACCAACATAGATAATGGGAACTGCAGATGCTGGAGAATCCAAGACAATGAAGTTTGGAGCTGGATGAACACAGCAGGCCAAGCAGCATCTCAGGAGCACAAAAGCTGACGTTTCGGGCCTAGACCCTCCATCAGAGAGGGTCTAGGCCCAAAACGTCAGCTTTTGTGCTCCTGAGATGCTGCTTGGCCTGCTGTGTTCATCCAGTTCCAAACTTTTGTTATCTTATTATAAAAGAAACCAACATTGCTGGATTGTGTTAGAATAGATAGAGGAGAACACCCATCCCTAAGCACACACTGACGCAAGCTCAATGATATATCTGCAGAACAAGGTCATTTGCCTGATAGTGGCAGATCAATAGTATTTGAAAAATCTCATTAATGATAACTAAGCCAAAGGAGGCCAGGAAAATTGGAGTAAACCTCATCAAGTAGTTTTGCACTACCTTGAGATAGCTCCAGTTTACTTTGTAAAACTTCCAAGATTATAATGTACTTAGCATCATCTTGTGGCACAAAATGGTATTGTGTTTGAATCTTATGAAACTACATTTTACTTAAACTACTTTTTCTGTCAAACTGACTCTGGTATTGAGAAGCACAATTACAAATTAAACAATTCAAATAAGGAATGAATGCTATAAATTTCAATTTTGCAATTATTATAAAAAATACATGATACAAAATAACGATTTAACTAATTTTCACTGAATTTCACATTTGGCCAAAATGCTATTTTTTTTAGTATGAATCCTCAGTATGCCTAAATTCTGATATACTTGTTTCCTGAGACTGATTTGCTTGAAAAATATTTAGTGATTAAAGTTGATCATCCATATATTCCTAAAATCTACTTTTGCAACAATGGTGCAACCATTTATCGCATGAAAGAAAGGTCTAGACATGTTTCAAACAAATGTTACTCTTTCTAGCTGCAGGCTTCTGCCTTTATCTGATGGTCAGGATAACATCAGAGGTCTGACTCCTGAACAGGCTGATAATTAAAACATCAGTGCAGGTGTAGGAAAATGAAAGCACTGTGATATTACTAGCCTGGGAAAGTACTGACCATACCTGTTGGGATCACACTTTGTCTGTTCATTGTTTCTGAAAGAAAAGTACTGAAACATTGGAAAGTGTGGTATTTTCTAATTCTTTAGGTGTATTTTTCTACACTTTTAAATGCAGCATTATCAAAAAACCGCTCGCATGCTCATGTGGTAATCATTATCTTACTTTGGCAATGAAAGTGTGCACTTTAATTTTGGAAGTAAGTGTTACCAATAATTCTTTTAGGTCACTGCAGTAGATGTGAAGATAATAAATCTACTTCACAACATATTCCCAACATGCCCAGAGGGAACCCTTTTGGGACCATTTGTCTTTTGTTCGTTATCTTGTCTGGTTTATGCTGTGGTCTAGTTCATGCTCAATGAGTTTCAAACAGCTTTTCGGATCAGAAGTCATCCACTTTTCACCTGGCATCTTTTTATATTTCAAATTATATTAAAATTTTTCCATCACATTGTATACTTCTCAAGAACCTATTCAAGGATTGCAGTTGATTGAATATGCTATTCCTGTTATTGCCACTTCTGACACATGTACAGAAAAGGTTAAACAGATGAACCATGACTTTTAAAGCAGATAGAATAAATATTACAGTACAGTCTCTTACAATTATCCAGCTTCCTGATTATCCAGAAGTTCCAGGCAACAAATCCTCATACAAGGTATCACATCATTGTGTGAGTGATAAATAATCCTTTCATGTATAAAGCTGTAGACTATTGCAGCATTTGTACAGCATTTATCTTCATTCATAGGTCCAAGAAGTTGATATACTGCAAGTTTAACACCTAATTCTGTGGACTCTTATTTAATTGGCAATTTCTTTCCATGATCATGAAAGTTGCATTACTTTTAAGAAGATTATTAACACAGTACCACAGGTCAAAGATTAAAAGCAGCACTTTTGTTCTGGGGTTGGGATCCCAATATTATGATAATTTCCAGAGCATAATACACATACCCTAATTTATGATTGAGAAACTAGTTAATAACCAGAGAGCACATTCACTACCCCATTAAGGATGGTGAACAGCTCTCTGGCCTTGGAGTGCTAAAGGAAGATCTTCCAGCAGTGAGAATAATGCAGCTTTCTGTTGCAGGAAAGAGATAGATTAAGGATTTACATGGTGAGTACAGGATGCCCCCTTAGCAGTTTTAAGATCTGGCAAATGAAAATGGCAACAGTTGCCAGATTGCCCTCAAGCAGGCAAACCCCCTCTGTATGCCAATCCATACTGTCTGAAAAGCAGCTGCTGAGATCAAGGAATGTAGGGTGGAGCAGAGGGTGTGTGGTGGAGGTGAGTACGTGGAATGTGTGCAACAGATACTAAACTGTTGAAAAGGAACATCTCCTCTAAAATTGAAGAAGTCTGTGAATTGTGCTAAACATTATGCAAACATTAACAAATGTCTTCAAGTCTGACCTCATGGTGGGAGGTACATCATAGAACATGGAACAATGGAGACTACCACGTCTGTGCTATTCTAAACTAATCCCATCTGCCTGCACATAGCCTGTTTCCTTAAATGTCCTGTTTGTTCATGTGTCTGCCCATATGCCTTTTAAACGATGCTATTATATCTTCGTCTACCACAGCCCTTGGCAACATGTTCCAGACAGTTACCACCCTCTGTATAAAATAAAAACTTGCCTTGCACATCTCCTTTAAACCGATGTCCCCTAGTATTTAACATTTTCACCATGAGAAGAGACTCTGACTATCCACCTTCCCTATGCCTGTCATACTTTAAATACTTCTATCAGGCCCTCAACCTGTGATGGTCTGCAGAAAGCAATCATTGATGAAGCAGCTGAACTTAGTTGAGCTTAGGACATTAACCTGTGCAACTCAGATGCTAATATCCTAAGATTGAGACGATTGATTTTTATCAGCAACCATCTTCCTTTATTCAAAACATGACCAAACAGCAAAGAGCTTTATCTCCAATTCCCATTGATTCTAGTTTTGTAAGGATTCTTTGATGCCACATTCAGTCAAAAGCTGCTCTGGTGTCAAGGGCAATCTCTCTCACCTCTGTGGAGTTCAACAACTTTGCCTGTATTTGCTCCGAGGCTGCAATGCAGTCGGGAACTGAATGGCCAACTGAGAGTTTAAACTGCTTGACAGTGAGCAGATCGTTGATGAGTATGTGTCACTTGATAACTCTGTAAAATGACTAATTCTCCTATCGCTTTTTTGATGTTTGATAATAGACTGAGGAGGCAGTAACTGACCAGGGCGGATTTGAACTCCATTTTGTGCCCAGGACATGGATAAGCAATTTTGCACAGATAAGCACGTTACTGGATGGTTGCCAGTGCTCTAGCTTGGCTAGAGGTGCAGATAATGCTGGAACACATGTCTTCAGCTCTATTGCTGACAATAACCTTTGCAGTATACAGTTCTTTTAGCCAATACTTTATATCATGTGAAGTGAATCATATTGGCTGAAGACTGCTTTATGTAATGCTGGAATTTTTTATGAGGAGGTTGAGATGGATTATCCTTAGTACTTCAAACTGGAGATGTTACAAATTCTTCAGCCTTACCTGCTGCACTATTGTGTTAGAAGCCCCATCATTGAGATAGCTGTGGAGCAGTTTCCTCCTATCACTTGTTTAATTGTCCACAACTGTTCTGGACTGGAAGTTTCAGGACTGCAGATCTGTTGGTGGTGGGATTAATTAACTCAATCTCATGCTGCTTCCCCAGTTTGGACATGCTAGAAGTCCTGTGTTGTAGCTTCATCAGGTTGACATCTCATTTTTACATATGCGCAGTGCTGTCTCCTTCCTGTACACTTAATTGAACCAGGATTGATTCTCCAACTTGATGTTAATGGTAAAATGTAGGAATCTGCCAGGCTACAAGATCATACATTGTTGAATTCAAATATGCTGTTGCTGATTTTCTTCAGCATCTCACGCATGCCTAATTTTGAGTTGCTTAATATCCTCAATGTGAAGATGCATCTCATTTTCATAAGGACTATGCGGCGGCTACTCCTTCCAATGCTGTCATGGCTACATGCATCTTCAACTGATAGACCGGTGAAGATGAGATCAAGCAGACATTTCCCTTTTGCAGTTGAGCAGTTAAGTCTCCCAGGACTCAGTCAGATCAGCCAATAGTTATATCATCAAGCCAATTTCGTTGATGAAATCCCCACCCAGAGTACACTTCTTGCTTGTGCAATCCTTATTTCTTCTACCAAATGGTGTTCAATATGGAGCAGAACTGAGTCACTAGTGTGCTGGCAACATTAGGCAGTAATCAGCAAGAAGAGTCCTTGCCAATATTGGTGCTCATACCATGACATCACATGCAGTCCAGAGTCAATGTTGTGGGCTCCCAGGGCAACTCTCTCCCTAAGACATTCTATTGTTCCACTGCCTTTGCTGGAATGCCTTGCTGGTTGTAAATGAAATGCCCAAGGATGGT
This sequence comes from Stegostoma tigrinum, assembly GCF_030684315.1. Lineage (NCBI taxonomy): Eukaryota > Metazoa > Chordata > Chondrichthyes > Orectolobiformes > Stegostomatidae > Stegostoma > Stegostoma tigrinum. Next base: position 64,902,976 of record NC_081356.1, on the reverse strand, counting down.
GGTGATAGCACATAGGACATTGTCTGTTAGGCATGATTCAGTCAGAATGACAATGTCAGGCTGTTGCTTGACCAGGCCATGGGACTGCATAGGCTGCAAAGTTAGTATGAGGATTTTGCAGTGAGTCAACTGGACTGATTTTGCCATTGCCATTTTTGGCATCTACTTTGATGCTGGGTGGTCTGTCGAGTTTAATGCCTTTTATACTTCCTAATAGTTTGACTCGGCTGAATAGATTGTTAGGGCATTAAAGAGCCAACCACATTGTTGTGAGTTTTGGAAAGATAATAGAGTTTCTTTCCTAAAGTGCATTTATAAACTAAATGTGTGTTAGTAGTATTTCAACAATGATCTAATGTTCAACATTACTGAGACAAGCTTTTAATTCCAGATTTATTTATTGAATTAAATCACATCTGTTTATAAACTATGTCCCCAGAACACTAGCCCCCTGGATTATTAGTCCAGTGATATTACCATTACACCACTGCCTATCTATTGAGGGGAAGTAAACATGAGTGATCTACATCTCAGCAGGTATAGTTATAAGATGATGCCTATAACCAAAGAAAGACGCAAGTCTTTTGATAAATAGTTCTGTCCTCATTTTCCAAACAATGAACTGCCCCAATTTTCCTATTACCAACAGTCACTAATTCCTAGACTAGCTGCAGCTCCTCTTTGAAGCTGTTATAAGATGGAGGATGTTTTAACTCACCAGTTCTCAGTGTCATGAGTGGTACACATTGCCCATACAAAGCACTCAACACTTCCTGAGTGGCTGGGGTTGACTCAGTTTTGCTCATGAGATGTTGTTTGAAGTTACCTTTAAGTCTAACCAGTAACTATAGTTGATGTTCAGAGCTGTTTTCCTTCCCAAAGTGAGGCTGAAATTCAAGCTTCTTTATCATTGGCTTAATTTTACCCTGAATAATTAATATTGTTGAGCTCTTAGTTGTAGCTTATTCAGGTAACAGAATATATTTAACAAGTAGCTCAGCTGTGAGAGTCAGCATGTGTCACACAGACAGTAAAAGTTGGAATTCATTCTCCATAAAGAATAACTTGACTTCAGAGTGATGTTCAAAGAAGCGCATCACCTTGCAGTTATCAAACCTCTGTGCAGAAAATGATTAATATGGTCACTTCATGTCACACTGTGTAAAACAGAAAATATTAATGCAATTCCCAGCTTTATCTTTTATAGCTTTACCATTTTCATTGCAATGTGTCAATATATTCAAAGTTACTGGAAGAAAGCGAGCTAAAGAAAATTTTAAAGAAAATCTTTGCAGACGTTTTACAGATATGGCTGCTGATTTGCTTCTTTTTCATTTATTAAAATATGGAGAAAATCAATTTGTGTGATGGGTTTCACTAATAAGAACAACCATTGTTAACTCTACTTTGGACCATGATGTTCTGAATCAGTAGTTGTTGATCTGATAGAATTATAGAACCATACAGTGCAGAACAGGCCCTTCTGCCAATCGAATCTGCACTTACTTAGCTACAGAAATCCCACTTTCCAGCACCTGGCCCAGAAGCTTGAATGTTATGATATTTCAGGCACTCAGCCACATACTTTTTCACATCTGTGAGGTTTTCTGCCTTTATTGTCTTCCCAGGCAGTGCATTGCAGACCCCAATCACCCTATGAGTGAATAAGTCGGTCCTCAAATCTCCTCCCTCTATTCACTTTAAAAGTAAGAAACCTTGTTGTTGTTATGTCAACTAAGGGGCACAGCACCTTTCAATCCACCCTTTCCATGAACCACAAAATCTTATACCCCTAATTAGTCTACCTCAACCATTTCTGCTCCAAAGAAAACATCTCAAGCTTATCCAGCTCCTCTTCATATAGCTAAGTTGTTCCATTTCAGGCAACATCCTACTGAATCTCTTCGGCACACCCTCCACTGCAATCACTGGATTGCACTTTCTTTAATGAGACAACCAGAACTGTGTACAGTACTGCAGCTGTGGCCAAATCAAACTTTTGCACAGCTCCAACATAACCTCCATGCTATTATAATCTATGGCACAACTGATAAAGGCAAGTGTCCTTAACACCCTACTAACGTTTAAGGATCTGTGAACAAGCATGCCAAGATCGTTCTGTTTTTCTGAACTTCATTGAGTACTCACTTTTCTTGTTACTTCTTCCAAAGTACATCATCTCACAGCTATCAGGATTAAATTCCATCTGCCACTGATCTGTCCATCTGACCAACCCATCTATATATTCTTGTAACCTAAGAGCTTCCTTCTAGCTGTCAATCACTTGGCCCATCTCTCTGTCTTCAACAAACTTATTTATTATCTCTCCCACATTCTCATCTATATTGTTTAAATGCATCACACACAATAGGGGCCGCAAATCTGTCCAAAGGTATTATCAGCTAAATATTTATAAATTATTACTGGGTAATCAAGCTAATGTGTTCCCATTGTAAAGTCATTCCACATAAAAATGAAATCCCTTGCCAATCCTATCTACCTCTGCTTAAAAATATTCAGTTCTCCCACTTCCACTACCTTCTGAGGCAAGGATTTTCAAATTCACCCAACCTCTTGAGAGAGAGAAAAAGAACTTTCCTTCATCTCTATCCTAAAAAGTCAAAACCTAATTTTAGTGACCCTAGTTCTGGACCCTTTCACAATAGCGAACATCCTTTCCACGCTCATCTTGTCAAGGGTCTTATAAATTTCAATCATATCTCTCCTTGTTCTTCTTTTCCAATGAAAACTAGGCTGGCCAATCCAATCTTTCCACATGAGATAAACTGAACATTTCAAGCATTACATACTTCATTAAATGAGGGGGCCAGAACTACATACAGTATTTGAGATGTGGTCTCACGAAAGCCCTGTATAACTGAAGCATAAAATCCTTACTTTTACGTTCAGTTCCTCTCTTAATAAAGGAAGCATTCCATGAGTCTTTTTCAACACTTGCTATACCTGCATGTTAACTTCTTGAGATTCTTTCACTCAAACATTTAGATCTCTCTACACCTCAAAACTTTGCATTGCTTCTCTGGCTACATCATACTCCACTTTTATATCCTTCTTATCTGTGTGAACAATTTGACGTTTTCCCACAGTATTTTCCTAATCATTTAACCTGTCCATATCAGTCTACATCCTTATTATGTGATCTTCACAACATACCTTCCTACCTACTTTGATGTCTCTGAAAATTTAGCCAACGTACCATCAATGGTCTTGTCATTGTAATGTTCAGCACCCCAATTATCACATCTGACCTGTCAGAGAAAGAACTATTTCTGCATATTAGATAACAAGGCGTACAGCTGGATGAGCACAGCAGGCCAAGCAGCATCAGTGGAGCAGGAAAGCTGACGTTTTGGGTCTAGATCCTTCTTCAGAAAAAAATACTTGAAACGTTCAGTTTATCTCGTGTGGAAAGATTTTCCTGAAGAAGGGTCCAGACCCGAAACATTAGCCTTCCTGCTCCCCTGATGCTGCTTGGCCTGCTGTGTTCATCCAGCTCTACACCTTGTTATCTCAGATTCTCCAGCATCGGCAGTTCTTACTATCTCTCTATTTCTGCATATTATTTGCTTTTGGTTACAGCTAGTCAATCTTTTATTCACATTGGTACATTCATCGCTCTGACTTCATCAATCCTCTTCGTTACTTCTTCCAAAAACTCAATTAAGTTAGTGAGGCACAATTTCCCAATACACAAATCCATATTGGCTATCCCTAAACAGTCCTTGCCTTTCCAAATACATTTAAATCCTCTCCCACTGGATTCCTTTCAACAACTTACCCACAACCAATGTCAGGCTCACTGGTCTATAGTTCCCCGACCTCTCCTTACCACCTTTCTTAAACAGTGGCATGATGTTAGCCAAAATCCAGTCTTCTGGCACCTCACCTGTGGCTACCAATGATACAAATATCTCAGCAAGGGGCCCAGTATTCTCTTCCCTTGCTTCCCATGGAGTTCAAGGGTACACCTGATTAGGTCCTGGGGATTTATCCATCTTTATGCATTTTAATTCATTCAGCATCTCCTCCTGTAATCTTCTGGTGAGTTGGCAGCTGAGTAGCACTCTCCACCCAGAGCTCCCACCCTCTGCCTGTTCTTTTCCTTTCTTTTCTTTCATTCTCTCATTTTAGCAGTCCTGCAGCAGCGTTTGGGGAAGTAGTCCCCACAGTAGCAAAAGGGGAAGCATATTCCGGAGAAATCAAAGGGGAAGCATATCCCGGAGCAGTGAAAGGGGAAGCATGTCCTGGAGCAGCAGAGAGGAAGTGTGTCCTGTAGAAGTGAAAGGGGAAATGGTTCCCGGAGCAGTGCGAGGGAAAGCGTGTCCCAGAGCAGTGAGATGAAGCATGTCCCGGAGGAGGGAGGGGAAGCGAGTCCCAGAGCAGTGAGGGGAAGGAAGTCCCAGAGCAGTGAGGGGAAGTGGGTGCCAGAGCAGTACAATGGGAAATGAGACCTGGAGTAGCGCAAGGGGAAGTGACACCTGGAGCAGTGCAAAGGGAAGTGGGTCCCGGAACAGTGCAAGGGTAAGTGAGTCCTGGAGAAGTGTGGGGGTAAACGGGTCCCAAAGCAGTGTGAGGGGAAGCGGGTCCAAGAGTAGTATAAGGGTAAACGGGTTTCAGAGCAGTGCGAAGGGAAGCGGATCCTGGAGCAATGCAAGGGGAAGCGGGTCCCAGAGTAGTATGAGGGGAAGTGGGTCCCGGAGCAGTGGGATGGAAAATGAGTCCTGGAGCAGTATGATGGGAAACGGGTCCCAGAGCAGTGAGGGGAAGTGAGTCCCGGAGCAGCGCAAGGGGAAGCATGTCCTGGAGCAATGCAAGGGGAAGCAGGTCCCTGAGTAGTATGAGGGGACCGGGTCCCAGAGCAGTGAGGGGAAGTGAGTCCCAGAGCAGTGCAAAGGGAAGTGAGTCCTGGAGCAGTGCGAAGGCAAGTGAGTCCTGGAGCAGTGCGAAGGCAAGTGAGTCCCGGAGCAGTGCGAGGGGAAGTGAGTCCCGGAGCAGTGTGAGGGGATGCGGGTCTCGGATTAGTGTGAGGGGATGCCGCTCCTGGATAAGTGCGAGGGGAAGTAGGTCCCAGAGCAGTGCGAGCAGAAGCGGGTCCTGGAGCAGTGCGAGGGGATGCGGGTCCTGGAGCAGTGCGAGGGGAAGTGGATCCTGGAGCAGTGTGAGGGGAAGCGGGTCCCGGATTAGTGTGAGGGGATGTGGATCACGGATTAGTGTGAGGGGATGCGGATCCTGGACTAGTGTGAGGGGAAGTGAGTCCCAGAGCAGTGCGAGGGGAAGCACGTCCCGCAGCAGTATGAGAGGAAGTGGGTCCCAGAGCAGTATGAGCGGAAGTGGGTCCCGGAGCAGTGTGAGGGGAAGCGGGTCCCAGAGCAGTATGAGAGGAAACGGTTCCCAGAGCAATGAGAGGAATCGAGCCCCAGAGCAGTGAGGGGAACTGAGTCCTGGAGAAGGGCGAAGGGAAGCGAGTCCCGGAGCAGTGCGAAGGGAAGCGGGTCCCAGAGCAGTATGAGAGGAAACGGTTCGCAGAGCAGTGAGTGGAATCAAGCGCCAGAGCAGTGAGGGGAACTGAGTCCTGGAGAAGGGCGAAGGGAAGCGGGTCCCAGAGCAGTGTGAGGGGAAGCGGGTCCCGGAGCAATGCGAGGGGAAGCGGGTCCCAGAGCAGTATGAGAGGAAACAGTTCGCAGAGCAGTGAGGGGAATCGAGCCCCAGAGCAGTGAGGGGAACTGAGTCCGGAGAAGGGCGAAGGGAAGTGAGTCCCGGAGCAGTGCGAAGGGAAGCGGGTCCCAGAGCATTGTGAGGGGAAGCGGGTCCCGGAGCAATGCGAGGGAAAGCGGGTCCCAGAGCAGTATGAGAGGAAACAGTTTGCAGAGCAGTGAGGGGAATCGAGCCCCAGAGCAGTGAAGGGAACTGAGTCCCGGAGCAGTGTGAAGGGAAGCGGGTCCCAGAGCAGTGTGAGGGGAAGCGAATCCCGGAGCAGTGAGCAGAAGTGAGTCCCGGAGCATGCAAGGGGAAGCGGGTCCCGCAGCAGTATGAGGGAACGCATGTCCCGGAGCAGTGTGAGGGGAAGCAGGTCCCAGAGCAGTGCAAGGGGAAGTTAATCCCAGAGCAGAGCAGGGGGTAGCCTTCATGCTGGGACTCAATTCCCCTCGCTCTGCTCTGGGATTAACTTCCCCTCGCGCTGCTCCAGGACCACTTCCCTGCATACTCTCCGGGACCCGCTACCCCTTGCATTGCTCCGAGACCCGCTTCCCCACGCGCTGCTCCGGAGCCCGCTTTCGCTTGCACTGCTCCGGGACTCACTTCCCCTTGCACTGCTCCGGGACCCACTTCCCCTCACACTGCTCCAGGACATGCGTCCCCTCATACTGCTCCGGGACACGCTTCCCCGCGCACTGCTGTGGGACTCACTTCCTCTTGCACTGCTCCGGGACCCGCTTCCCCTCGCACTGCTCCGGGACATGCGTCCCTTCATACTGCTGCGGGACCCGCTTCCCCTCACACTGCTCCGGGATTCACTTCTGCTCACTGCTCCGGTATTCGCTTCCCCTCACTGCTCTGGGACCCGTTTCCCCACATGCTGCTCTGGGACCTGCTTTCACTCGCACTGCTCCGGGACCCACTTCCCCTCGCACTGCTCCAGGACATGCATCCCCTCATACTGCTGCGGGACCCACTTCCCCTCATACTGCTGCGGGACCCGCTTCCCCTCGCACTGCTCCGGGACTCACTTCTGCTCACTGCTCTGTGATTCGCTTCCCCTCACTGCTCTGGGACCCGTTTCCCCTCAGGCTGCTCTGGGACACATTTCCACTCACACTGCTCCGGGACCCGCTTCCCCTCACAGTAATCCGGGACCCGCATCCTGTCACACTAATCCAGGACCTGCTTCCCCTAGCGGGTCCTGGAACAGCGTGAAGGGAAGCAGGTCCCAGAGCAGTGCGAGGGAAGTGAATCCTACTGCAGCGCGAGGGTTAAGTGGGTCGCGGAGCAGTATGAGGGGAGACGTGGGTCAGAACAGCGCGAGGGGAAGCGGGTCCCAGAGCAGTATGGGGGAAGCGGGTCCTGGAGCAGTGCAAGGGGAAGCGGGTCCCGGAGCAGTATGAGGGGAAGCAGGTCCCGAAGCAGAGCGATGGGAAGCGGGTCCCAGAGCAGTGTGAGGGGAAGCGGGTCCTGGAGCAGTGTGAGGGGAAGCAGGTGCTGGACCAGTGTGAGGGGAAGTGAATCCCAGAACAGAGCGATGGGAAGCGTATCTTGGAGATCTGCGAGTAGAATAGTTAATCCCAGAGCAGCACGGTTTACCTTGGTGCAGCTAAGTATCTGGCGGAGCAGACTGGAGGCTGGGAGCAGATCTGTACTGTTGTTGGACTGTGCACAGACAGTCATCCCACATGCTCACTGAGCTACTGCAATGCTGCTGCAATGCAATATCAATCTGAAATTCTTTACCGAACTGTAATGTCAATCCTTTAACTGTGTTATAACTTTCTTACTTCTAACTTAATTTTAGGCACTATGTGTAATGCTACTACTTTTCCTTTTATTCCTCTTTTGATCCAAGATTTGTACCTACGTATTTGTGCCTAAGACGGCACCCTCAGAGGCAGCTATTGTAAAAAATTTTCACACTACTCCTGTACTTCTATTCTATTCTATTCCATTCTGTGGACATTTTTCAAGGTATTGCCATTTACTTCCTCAAGTTCTATATCTTCAATATTTTCCTGCACAGTAAACATTGATGCAAAACATCTAATAGTTCCGACACCTTTCATACGATAGAAGTCAAGCTAACCATTCTTTAGTTTCCAATTTTCTGCCCCCCTCCCATCTTTAACGGAAAGGTTATATTTGCTACTGCCTTTCCAAATTTGCCAGCATGACCTTGTCATCCCTGTGGATAGATATAATCTGTCCCTCCTCAATCAAGGCATCAGAGCAACATCAAAAAACCTCAGAGGCTACTCTCACCATTTTGTGACAAGGTTGACTCTTGTTCAGTGCTGATCTTCTTTCTACAAACACCTTCAGCACTGGCTCTAACCAGAATGCAGGTCTTCTTTAAGACATGAAAGTTGGTTTAAGTGGCAAATTTATCTCAAAGTAGCACAAGACTTGCAAAGACTTGGATTTCTGGCTGAGGTGTGCAGCCACTTTTGACTTTGTTTAGCACTGGCGCAATGCTATAAGTCTGCCAAGTTTGCGTTTAGTACAAAGCTAGTATCCTGCCTGTACCAGAAGAAAATGGGTGTGGGTTAATTACACATCATGATCTGTATGTTCGTTTTCAGGAGACATCCAATGCCGCCCTCTTATAATTTTTCCTAAAAAACTAATAAAATATGCATCAAGCAGTTAAAAAGAAAAGTCACAATCCTTGGAGTCATGGGAGAAGGACACATTCCTGACAGCTTTAAGCAAGGTAATTGGGGATTGTTTCATTTTAACGATTGTTACTTTCAACATTTTATTATTTAGTGACACAACTTATTGAGAGAATATTTACTTGTCAAGCTAACAAGAGTTCTCTCCTCACTTGTTATTAGCTTAAAAAAAGCACTAATCATTGGAAACAAATATAAAATTATTGACAACACTTCAGGCAGTATTTGGTGTAACATAACCTCCTTTGTACATGGTAGACAAACAGGGGCTAATGCAGCTGAAGAGAAAAATACAGTTGCAGAACAAAATATCAATTTTATGAATAAAGGGTTTGTGACACTACTTGACATTCATTCTTTATTACCAAGTTCATGTTTCTCTCCTTCACTAAACATTATTATGAAATGCCTATGGAAAATAAATGAACACCAGGCATTATAATAATGCAAGTGGCTCATACCTCTATTTAAGAAACCCTAGGTCAGCCAACAAAGCACTAGGCATTAAATTATATCTGACAGCAGCCACAGGCTATGACAAGCTAGAACCTTGACCCAGACTTCAGGTCTTAGTTTGGAAAAGGCAGCTTTCAGTATTTCTTTATACCAAAATGCAAATCTTATAGTTAACCAAGACATAATTTGTAGAAAGGAGGAGGAATTTTAGTAAAAGGACCCAGTGGATTTTAGAAAATATGTTTATGTTTTGTTATTTTTATGTAATCATAATGGAGCCTGCGGCATATAAATGTATTTAAAATGACACTATTATTTAGAAGAGTTTTAGATATTTTGGAAAATTAAAATTTGCCAAAACTTGCAAGGCATACAAGGCAGTGGGCCAAGAGCTGGCAAATTGGATTAAAATAGTTAGGTGCCTGTTTTTGACCCATGCAGACTTATTAGTCTGAAGGGCTTTTTTTGTGCTGCAGAACCTCACAACTCTATGGCTCTATATATTGTAGCACATGTTTTGACACAGCATAAAAGGCTGCTCAATCTCTTGCTTCCAAATATCATATTTATAAATATATTTGATGTATAAGTTCACTCCAGTTTTCCACTATGACAAGCTACTCTTTTATTAATAGTCAGATTCATATTTTCACACCCAATAAATGTTATACTCACTGGTACGTTGTGACTGGGTGCAAGGGATTAACAGGCAACAGAGACGTGTGTTGTGAAAACACAAATGAATTGAATACACACCCACAAACAGCAGATCCTGTGAGGCAAACAACAAAGATAGTGATCACATACAGCCAGATAGGAGGTTCTATTTCATGCCCAACACATAAGTCAATCACTGTCTGTGACATAATTTTCCAAAGCTTTGTACATCAGCATCTGCGGTATATGCAATGTAAGTCAGCCATAAGACTTACCTTGTTTATTGTGAATAAAAGCAAGATTTTTATGCACATCTTTCTCACAGGCTTTCCTATTGTAGACTTCAGTAAAATATTAGCCTTAATAATATTACATTTGAGTTTTGCAATGCAAAGTGTTGGAAGCCCCACACATCATCTGCCTTGTCCTACCGGTTGGTAGAGATCATGTGTTTAGAACATTCTGTCAAAGGGAGCTGTTGGAATTACTACCGTGCATCTTGTAGATGGTACACACTGTTGCTACTCTGCTCCAGCTATGAAGAGAGTGAATGTGGAAGATGGTAGTTGTGATATCAATCAAGCAGGCCATTTGTCAAGTTTTTTGAATGTTGTTTGGAGATACATTCTTCTGAACAAGTTCAGAATATTCAATCACACTCCTGACTTGTGCCATATAGCTGCAGGACTGGTTCTGAACCTTTAGCTTAATCTTGTAACTACATTATTTATATGGACGGTACAGTTATGTTTCAGGTCAATATAACCTCCAGTTTTCTAAGATTGGGGGATGGATTGGTTAGTTCAGCAATGGCATTGAAAGGTATAGGGATATGGTTACACTCTCTTTGCTGAAGATGGTCATTGCCCAGAGCATATTGAGAGCAAATATTGCTTACCTCTTATCAGTGCACTCCTAAATTCCATTTAAGTCCTGCACATCTGGGCATAGATTACTTCTGGATCTGGAGATTCACACATAGTAGTGAAGACTATGCCACCATCAGACAGTATTCCAACTTCTGACCCTATGATGTAGGGTAGATTAATCATGGTATATTGAGATTTTTGAGCCTAGGACACGACTCTGAGGAACTCCTACAGTGATGCTGTATGGCTGAGATTATTGACTTTTAATTATCATACCCACCTTCCCTTGATCCAGTATGCCTTCAAACAATGGAATGCTTGCCTTATAATTGCTATCGACTCCAGTTTTGCTCAGGTTCCTTGATGCCAAATCTGGCCATATACTGCTGTGTCACGATGCCAAGTATTCCTCACAATGTGTTGGACAATGTAGATAAAGAGATGCAGGGTCAAAAATGATAAAACAAACTTTAATTGTGATGATCTTTTCGATCTTTAATAAAATGGTGGAAGATCTGACTAATGAATCAAGCTGCTCGGGTACCTTTTCCTGTTGCCAATAGACTACTTGCAATAGACAAGCCCACATTTGTTTTGAACTAAAGTGAAATTTTATTTGAATAGTAATATGGAACAGTATACTTTTTTATCCTCTCTTGAGTACATATAGAATTCCTTCTAAATGCTCATATCATTTTAGAAAGCAATTACTTACAGTCATGCTAAATAATTTTATCATAGGCTAAACTACTAAACAGTTTTATTCTTAGCTAGCCAATTCAAAAGTAATAGTGAGTTGTTAAAATCAGTTTGAACAATACTGTAACTTTGAAATAGTACATGATAGATTTAAACAGGCAAGGCCGTTAGTTAAATTCTGTCTTTATTTGAAAAACTTTCAAAAATGGTTCTTGGAAGGCAATAGTGGAAAATCCCTCGCAGATACAGCATTTCTCAGAATTCCCTTTGAAATTACTTCTTGTTTCCAGTTGTGTCGAAATTAGGTCATGATTGATAATACCTGGTATTTCAAAAGTTTCAGGTTCTTATCCTTAAAAGCATTTTGGAATACAGGAGGGAGTTTCCCAAAATGATCTTAGCTGGATTCAAGAGAGAGAAAATATTCACATAAACACCTACCATTGACACACAACCTAAAACAGGAATTCCCTTTTATTAGCCCTGCTGGAAACATCATTTACTGCCTCTTCCCCATCTGTCACATGCCAATATCTAGGCTCTTAAAGGATTTTCTTCCCAGTTGTCCTATTTAGTATGCCTTCTCCGAGTTGTCATACGGAAGATGAGTTCTCCAATACAGTTAAAGAGTCTTATGGTTGTCTCTGTAAGACCAACACTACTGAAGTCCCGAGAGTCTTGATGTCAGCTTCAGAGTAATCTTCAGTGTAAAATCCCTTGTTGCCTCTTCCATTGCTGCAGCAGTGTCCCTTCTTCTGCACTAATGGGATATATCATCATCAAATAAGTGGCAGGAATCCTTCCAAAACTCCATCCACTGGCTTCACTTATCTGATTGGGTAGTTCATGGAATTATATCAAATCACACTTCTGGAATTAAGATACTGCAATTCTTTAGGTTAATGTCACCAGCGCTAATTTTGTAGATATTACCTCAAACTAGCCAGGTTCCATTTTCATATTAACACAAAATTTAAATCATGCAGCCTTTCACAAGGTGACTCCAATTTTTGAAAATTTTGCTCCTTCTGCCCAGTATACATTTGCAAGATGAAAGCCTCCAATGCTTTCAATCCAGGAAGCTAGCTGTGAAAATAATGAAAAATAAATGGGATGAAGTAACTGCCACCACATCCACAAATCTTCCCGTCTATGCACTCTGGCAATGAGATGCATATACCCAAACACATGAATGTAGCAGAGCAACACCATCTTTAGAATTTGACACGCAGGTAACTTTAGCACAGGGTCAACAGTCAAGGCAGGAAAAATTTTGTACTATTGTGACACAGGTTCTTTTAAATTACTACAGTGAACATCAGCAAGTTTATTAAAATTGCAATGATTCAATGTATTGAAATTGAGGGTGAATTAAGAAAACAGCTATACTAGAGATAATGAAGTGCAGAGTTGGAAAAACACAGCAGGCCAAGCAGCATCAGAGGTGCAGGAAGACGAATGTTTTGGGCCTAGACCCTTCTTCAGTAATGGGGAGGGGAAGGTGATTCTGAAATAAATAGGGAGAGCGCGCGAGACAGAGAGATGAATAGAGGAGAAGGTAGGTGGAGAGGAGACACACAGGTCAAAGATGCGGGTTTAGAGCCAGTAAAGATCAGCGTAGGTGGGGAGGTAGGGAGGAGATAAGTCAGTCCAGGGAGGACCAACAAGTCAAGGGGGCAGGGTGAGGCTAGTAGGTATGAGATGAGGGTGGGGCTTGAAGTGGGAGGACCGGATAGGTGGGAGGAAAGACAGGTTAGAAAGGCGGGTTCAAGCTGGGTTGGTTTTGGGATGCAGATGGGGGAGGGGAGATTTTGAAACTTGTGAAGTCCACATTGATACCATTGGGCTGCAGAGTTCCCAAGCAAAATATGAGGTACTGTTCCTGCAACATTCAGGTGGCATCGTTGTGGCATTGTAGGAGGCCCAGGATGGGCATGTCATCTAAGGAGTGGGAGGGGAAATGAGATAGTTCATGACTGGAGGTGCAGTTGTTTGTTGCAAACCGAGCATAGGTGTTCGGCAAAGCTGCCCCCAAGCCTCCTCTTGGTTTCCAAGATGTAGAGGAGGCCACAACGGGAACAGCGGAAGCAGTATACCACATTAGCAGATGTGCTGGTGAACATCTGCTTGATGTGGAAAGTCTTCTTAGGACTTGGGATGGGGGTGAGGGGGGAGGTGTAGGGCCAGGTGTAGCACTTCCTGCGTTGCAGGGAAAAGTGCCAGGGGTGGTGGGGCTCAAGTGGAGTGTGGAACGGACAAGGGAGTCACAGAGAGAGTGGTCCCTCTGGAAAGCAAATAAGGATGGGGAGGGAAAAATATCTTTGGTGGTGGGGGCAGATTGCAGGTGGCAGAAGTTTCGGAGGATGATGCGTTGGATCTGGAGGTTGGTGGGCTGGTACGTGAGGATAAGGGGGATTTTGTTTTGGTTGTTATTGCAGGGAGGGGGTGTGAGGGATGAGATGCGGGAAATGTGGGAGACATGGTCGAGGGCGTTCTCGACCACTGAGTGGGGATGTTGTGATCCTTGAAATACGAGGACATCTGAGATGTAAGGGAGTGGAATGCTTCATCCTGGGAACAGATGCGGCAGAGGCAAAGGAATTGAAAATAGGGGGTGGCATTATTGCAGGAAGGTGAGTGGGAGGAGATGTATTCTCAGTAGCTGTGGGAGTTGGTGGCTTGAAATGGATATCGGTTTCCAGGTGGTTGCCAGAGATGGAAACAGAGAGGTCCAGGAAGGAGAGAGAGGTATCTGAGATGGTCCAGGTCAACTTAAGATTGGTGTGGAAGATGTTAGTGAAGTGAATGAATTGTTGGAGCTCCTCGTGGGAGCACGAGACGGCGCCAATACAGCCATCGATGTAACGGAGGAAAAGGTGGGGTTTAGGGCCAGTGTAGGCATGGAAGAGGGATTGTTCCATGTAACCTACAAAGAGGCAGGCACAGCTTGTGCCCATGCATGTACCAATAGCCACCCGCTTTGTCTGTACATCCTCATATACCACCCCACCAACTTCCGGATCCAACACATCATCATCTGACATTTTTGCCATTTGCAATCTGACCAAACACCAAAGACATTTTTCCCTCCCCACCCTTATCTGCTTTCAAGAGGGACCGCTCTCTCCGTGAATCCCTTGTCCGCTCCACACTCCCCTCCAACCCCACCACACCTGGCACTTTTCCCTGTAACCGCAGGAAGTATTACACCTGCCTCGACACCTCCCTCCTCACCCGTATCCCAGGCCCCAAGAAGACCTTCCACATCAAGCAGATGTTCACCTGCACATCTGTTAATGTGATTTACTTGGAGCTGCTGTTCCAGATGTGGCCTCCTCTACATTGGGGAAACCAAGCGGAGGCTTGGACACCACTTTGCGGAACACCTACGCTCGGTTCGCAACAAACAACTGCACCCCCAGTCGTGAACCATTTCAACTCCCCCTCCCATTCCGCAGACGACATGTCCATCCTGCACCTCCTGCAGTGCCACAATGATGCCACCCAAAGGTTGCAGGAACAGCACCTCATATTCTGTTGGGAACCCTGCAGCCCAACCGTATCAATGTGGACTTCACAAGTTTCAAAATCTCTCCCCCTGCAACCGGATCCCAAAACCAGCCCAGCTGGTCCCTTCCTCCCTAACCTGTCTTTCCTCCCACCTATCCCCTCCTCCCACCTCAAGCCCCACCCCCAAATCCTACCTACTAGCCTCATCGCACCACCTTGACTGTCCATCCTCCATGGACTGACCTATCCCCTCCTCAACTCCCCACCTACACTCACCTTTACTGGCTCTCCCCCCCGCCTCTTTGACCTGTCTGTCTCCTCTCCACCTATCTTATCCTTTAACCATCTTCTATCTGCCTCCCCCTCTCTCCCTATTTATTTCATAATCCCTCTCCCCTCCCCCATTTCTGAAGAAGGATCTAGGCTCAAAACTTCAGCTTTCCTGCTCCTCCTATTCTGCTTGGCCTGCTGTGTTCATCCAGCTCTACACCTTGTTATCTCAGATTCTCCAGTGTCTGCAGTTCCTACTATCTCAGCTACATTACATTCAATATTTTACTGATGACATCTTTTCAGCCATTTGATCTCTCACAAGTGATACTATGATGTTCATCACTTCTCTCCATCATCATGTAGGTGCTTCTGAAATTCTCTTCAAAATATATTTGTGGTTATCCGGGAGTTTTGCACATTATTTCAGGCAAGGGTTATCATACTGAGAGGAGGCTCCCAGTGGTGTGTATATCATATGCTTGTGCACCTTCTCTGTAGCTGGAACATTGCATTGTTCTATTACCCTAATGTACTTTGTATGGTATGATCTGCCTGTACTGCATGCAAAACAAAACTTTTCACTGTACTTAGGTACAAGTGACAATAATAAAACAAATCAAATCCTATCCATATATTTCCGACAGGGAAATACTAACATGATACTTAGATGTTGCCACAAACATTGACATATGTTTATCTCATCCCAATCCCTCATCTCCAACATTTGGCCCTGATATGACACCCAGTTTAAAGCCAAGTCTTGAGATTCCAATCCACTTAGTTGAAAGGTGATGCAATGCTCGCTGATGTCCAATCATGCAGCTCTCTTTTATAATGAGGACCGATGTCTGCCAAGCCTTAACCGTGCCAATCAACTAAAGGAAATTTGGGACTCAGAAGGCCAAAAGTTGGTGTGGTCAAACATCTGGAAGAAAGTCCTTCCCTTAAAATTCTGCAATGCAACAAATTTTTAAGTTTTGTTACTGAGTCAAGATGGTAGGTTATTTTTTTTGATTTAGTGATGATATGAAAATGGCAATTCCAAAAGAAGAAAATACCCCTTTACAGAGCAACATCCCACTGCTGTAATGAAATTTAGACTGCTGCTTTTAATGAGGAAATAGCCCAACACAAACTGGTTCGGACACATTGCCTGATCTTATTTTGTAAATTTGTGTTATATCATTGTGAAAGATAATTGAGACAGTCACATAGGCTAGACTAGTAGATTATAAGATTCTCTTGTGATATTCAAAAAGAGCAACTGATGTGTTTTGTATGGTCATATGACCACAAACAAGGCAATAAGCCAAGAAAGCTCTCATGACCTAAGGCATCAATCTGCCTTCAATACACAACGTTAATAATGTCCAAGACTTTCACCACTAGGTAATCAACCAGGAATTTATGGAACTCTGTAAGAATCCAAATACAAATCCACTCCTTTAGCAGAAAGTATTTAAGGATACCTGATAACTGAACTACATCTCCATGGCAAGGGAAAAGGTAGAACAAGACTCATGCCACAAGTGAGGAAGTAAATCAAATCATGAAGATTATATAGATTGGCAAATTTTTGGATGTGCTGGATGTTCTGCAGAATGAACATAAAATCTGGTCCCTTTAAACTGTATTAGCCTATTACCAAGTACAAACATGAAATTAAAACACAGAAATTTCCCAGCTGGTGACAGGAGTGGATGCAGGGGAGCCTTATACAATAGCAGGGGTTTATGCCAGAACGGGTCCTTGATGCATTCCCGCTGTCAAGAACATTTCCATAAGGTGGGAGGAAATGCAGACTAGGAAAACTCAAAATGTGTACCTAGGCCCCTGGATCAGATACTCCTGCCCAAAACATTGAAAGCTGTTTGTGATGATTTAATTAACAAGATTAGCCCGGAAACCAAGAAACCAAATTTAATATCAGAAAAATCCAACTATTGAAAGATTTGACCTCACTCCATGCTGCTGCTTCTACTGGACAGCAGAAATTCAAATATTACAATAGTAATATTTCAGGTACACATTGTATGGACGAAGTATTTTTTGAGATACACCTAGGTGGAAAACGAACTAGAACCAATCAATCCCTTGCCTTGAATATTAGAACTTTTTTTTCAATTTACTTTATTTAAATTATCTAGGGTTACATGGAAGCTATTTTTCAATGCCACATTTTTAAATGAACAATATTTGATGGGAGGTCCAGAAAGGGGCATAAACTTTTCCCACGCAGAAGAAAATGAAAGAAAACAGTCAAATGTTCCTCAACAACTCTCTTGTAAATGGCAATGAAAGAAAAGGAAGAATTATTTCAATCTAGACATTGCTGCTTTCCTGGCCTGGCTTTAATTTCCTTCCCTCCAAACTCATTTCAATGCATTTTCAATCCCCCAAGATTTGTAAAAGATTTTGGTCTGTCTAGTCCCATTCCTATCATTCCATGCGACCACAAGGAGACGAAAGCACTACTCTCTGGTATAATGGCATAAATGTCCCATCGCACCAATATGATGTGAGAGCACATAACAGTACCTTAAATCTATTATACCTTAGTCCAAATTAATATCTATATTAGCTGACACAAAAAACTTTGGTTCGGCTTATCACTATTTCTTCTCCATTCAATAGGCTCTCTCCTGATTCTGAGATTCTATGACCTTGTCATCATTGATAATCACTTCCCCAAACATCACCGAATGTATTAAGATCAAGTTCAGAAGACCAGGTGAAAGTTCCATTATATTCCCCCTTCATGTACAAAAAAATTAACCCAGCACAAAGTATTGTCTTATGTTATTGTTTAAAGCTGTATATACTTCTTAATAAAATAGAACTGCCGAATAGCAATATCACAGAAAAAGAAGAGAGAGCCTTGTGAGTCTGTACCAGGAAAGCTAGCCCTACCACAACCTCCATTTTTTTTTCCTTAAGATTTTTATCACGTTCCCTTTGGATAATCACAACTGAAACCTACTTCCATCATTCTCTATGGACTAGATTCCAGATCCTAACAGTCGTCACCTAAAAAGGATTTTGCCTCTGTGTCTTTTACCAATCACTATAAAATGTGTGCTCCACATTTTTATTTATTTCTTCTTGAAATGTGTTCGAAGACGGCAAGGCTAACATGTATTTGCCATGTTTATTTTCCTTTGGGAAGGTGGTTGTGAGTAGCCTACTTGGACCACTGTAATCTATGATTTAGGTGGACTCCCAGCGCTTTTTTTCTTTCTGGAGCAATTTGATGCAACCGAGTCGTTTGCTGAATGTTTTCAGAGAGCAGTTGTCACCCAAAATTGCTGGGCACCCAGAGTCACATGTAGCTCAGAACAGCCAAGGAAAGCAGATTTCCTTCCCTGAAGAACATTAGTGGAACAATCCAATAATTTCATGAGCATTACTCATCCACTAGCCTTTAGTTTATATTATTAATTTAAATTCTTCAAGCTACTTTGTTGAGATTTGAAGTTGTATCTCCAGTGTGTCAGTTTAAAAGGTCTGGAAGACTAGACTTATAGAATCATACAGCATGGAAACAGACTCTTCAGTCCAACCAGTCCATGCGGAACATAATCCCAAACTAAACTAGTCCCACCTGCCTGCTCCTGGTCCATATACCTCCAAAGCTTTCCTGTTCATACATCCATCCACATGTCTTTTAAACATTGTAATTGTACCTGCATCCAGCACTTTATCAGGAAGTTCATTCCACATGCGAACCACCCTCGCTGAAAAAAAATTGCCTTTATTGAAACTCTCTCCTCTCATCTTAAAAATGTGTCCCCTAGTCTTAAAATTCCCCATGATAGAGAAAAGAAACTACCATCAACTCCATCAATACCTCTCATTATTTTATAAACTTCTATCAAGTAACCTCTCAACCTCCTATGCCCCAGTGAAAAAAGTCCCAGCCTATGTAGCCTTTCTTTATAACTCAAACCTTACATACCCAGTAACATCCTGGCAAATCTCTTCTGAACCCTCTCCAGCTTAGTAATATCCTTCCTATAATTGGGTGACTAGAACTGGCCACAAAAAAGAAAAGGGCTCACCAATGTCTTGTACAACGTCAACATAATGAAACAACTCTGATACTTAATGAAGTCAAGCATGCCAAATGTCTTTTTAACCATCCTGTCAATATATGACACAGGCTTTAAAGAATTATGTACCTGCACTCTTAGGGTCCCTCTGTTCTACAACACTACCCAAGGACCTACCATTAATTGTATACGCCCTACACTCGTTTGTTGTACCATTTTTCAGCCCATTGACCC
This sequence comes from Stegostoma tigrinum, assembly GCF_030684315.1. NCBI lineage: Eukaryota > Metazoa > Chordata > Chondrichthyes > Orectolobiformes > Stegostomatidae > Stegostoma > Stegostoma tigrinum. The sequence continues at coordinate 64,883,827 of NC_081356.1, read as the reverse complement.
ATTTGATCAAGATCCCTTGGTAATATTAGAAAACCTTCTTCACTGTCTACAACACCACCAATTTTGGTGTCATCTGCAAACTTATTAACTGTGCTTTTTATGTTCTCATCCAAATCATTTATATAAATGACAAACAAAAGGGGATCCAAAACCGATCTCTGTAGAACATTGCTAGTCACAGGCCTTCAGTTCAAAAGCAACCCTGCACATTACTTTGTCTCCTACCATTAAGCCAATTATGTATTCAATTGGCAAGCTCACCCCGAATCACGTGACCTAACTTGACTAATTAGTCTACCATGTGGATCCTTGTCAAAGGCTTCATAAAATCCAAATAAACATTAACCCTATCTACTGCTCTGCCATCATCAATACTTTTGGTAACTTCCTTAAAAAACTCACGCCCTAATCAATTTCTGCTTATCTAAATAGCCATAAATCCTACTTTTTACAATCACCTACAACAATTTACCCACAACTGAAGTCAGACTCACAGGTCTATAGTTCCATGGTTTCTTCTCATTATTCAAGTAACATTACAGCCAAGCCAATGTCCTTCACTCTTGACATTTTCAACAATAGAGACAATTTATTTCTAATCTTTCACAGCCTTTCATAATTTTGCAATCTTCCCGCAAATCTTCCTCTCAAACTTTTTTTCTCAAGGAAAGAAATCCCAGTTTATTCCATCTGTATATATCACTGAAGTTCCTCATCCCTCAAACCATTCCTGTAAATCTTTGCAGCAACCACTCTAAAATCTTCACGTCTTTCCTAAGGAACAGTTTCCAGAATTGGAAACAATATCGCTGTTGAGAGCAAACTGGTGTTTTATGAGAGTTCAGCATATCTTTGTTATTTCTGTAAATTAACCATAAATTAATACCTCATAATCTCCTTGGGATGCAAAGACATTTACTTTTATATGTTTATGAGTTGTGAGTATCATTGAAAAGGCCTAAATTTATTGTTTATCACTATTGGCCCTTCAGACAGTAATATTAACCCACATTCTTGAACTGGTGAAGTCCAGATCATGCAGGTACAATGTTTTTAGAAGGATAGGATACTGAAACAGTGATGGTGTGACTACATGCCTGATGAGGTTCTTCAAGTTACTGTGGTTTCAGTTGGAGACTGTTGCAACACCCGATTTGGTTCACTTATCTTCATTAGGAAGGAAAACTGCCACCCTTGGCTAGCCTGGCTATATGTGACTCCAGACTCACACTGATATGATTGATTCATGATTGCCATCTTATTTAACAGTCACAATAAAGCAACACAAAGGAAATGAATACTGACTGCAGTTAACACCATAATACAAACCAAATACTAGCATAATATGTTTGACAGCCCATGGTGGCCTTCTGAGCCCATCTAGCTTCTCTTGGAACCAGGTCCTGTCTGCCTTGTAGCAGCTGAGCTCTGTTATTCACAAGGACAGCTTCCTCAATGTCAAAGTCCTCATCATTCTTTTTGGTTAACTGCAACCGCTTCCCCCAGCTCCTTGGTATCTATTACATTGCCTCGTTGCCTTTTCTAATTGTGCAAATCACATTTTCTCAGAATGGTGCAGCACTCTGTCTCCACACGAGACTGGAAACCACCACTGCTCCACCCCTACCCCCACACACACCAGACTGCTTCATGCTGTGGATCTGCACATCAGCAGCCCCATTGTTTGCTCTAATACAGCCCCAGTTGCAGGACACGCATCAACATGGCAAAGGTGCAGTATCAGCTGTGTGACCATTGCACTACATCAAAAAGCGAGTGCCTACTGTGATCCAATTCCCTTCCATCCCAAATCCACATCAAACATTTAATTTTCCAGTGTATTCATCACATTCTGTCATCATATTTACATGATTTATGATTAAGCCACGTTCCATCATTACACAGGACCTTGTAATTTCTACAAATGATGGGGCTTTTGGCCAGCATTTGCTTCCTTGTGTGTTGTTGCCACTCATCTCTGAGGTGACAAAGTTAGTTTAGCTAATTCCACTGGCATGGTGCAATTTACCTTTGACCAACATTTGATACATCAGTACATTCATTCTGCCTGATTTACATAAATGTCAAGAAATGTTTGGAAATGAAGTGTCCCTTCATGTTTTTGTTCCTTCAATGTTCTGACATCCAGCAGTTGTGGCTCTTGCATTTTCACCCATCAAAGCAACCCTGACTCAGACCATTCATCAACTAGCCATTTTCCAGCTGCATTTTGTATCTCGAGAATAGCAAGTGATGGATAGCGGGGTACACATTTCACAGTGAACATCTTTAGCACCAGGCTCTGCCTGTTCACCATGTACCAAAACCCTTCCCCTGAGCGTTTGTGACCCATCTTACCTCACACTACCCCAACAGCCAATTTCTACCCAACCCCATTCCCTCACAAATGGAGCCCCATCTTCTTGAATGTTGCCTCTAACCATCTTCTCTGTCCACTGAACCCTAACATTACATCTTAATTATGCCCACCCTGGTCATCTGTGCTCCCCCTGTGTATGCCACAGCGTGGTCCTGCCAATAATCCCATCCCTTCCCTCTGATGCTGATTCATGTCTACATCTTGACACAGACATTGAGATTCCAATTCACCCATTTGTTATCCTTGAAGCCACCTTAACAACTGCTTTTGGTTTACCCCCACCCCCTCCCATATTCTTGTTTCTTCTACCCATTTTGGCAGTGATCCCTCCTCTGTCCCACATGCTCCCTCAAACCTTCATTAACGATTGACAGACAGAACCCCACGACTGTATTCACTCCAGATCTTTCTCTAACTTTGAAGAGCAGTTCTTAGGCCATCAAAGACAGTTTCAGACAAAACTGTCATCATGAGATCCACACATATCAGCAAAATATCTATATATTAGTGAGACCCATAATTTCACTTGCTATTGCACAGTTAAATTTTATTTTGGAAATGGGGGGAATATGACATTTGTACCTTGTCTTTAAGAGAGTTCACCTTTGAAGACTCCATTAGATTTCTACTGTGGGTACCTGCAAGCTGCACATTCAGAAATCAGTTGGTGTACTGGTGTCTGCTTCATAACTTGCAATGACGCATAACTTGCCTCATAACTTAAACTGTTTTAAACAAACTAAGTATCGAGATTGTCAATCCCTAATGAACAATTGATTATTAGATCATTATCATTACCATTACAAATATCACTCATTGTACCATCACATCCTCCTGCATTTCTTCCCTAAAGCCTTAAATCTGTGTTATTTGCCCATGAACCATCAACTAATTAATTAGTTAATTTTTATTAAGTACCTTATCTAAAATATTATCTACTCTGTACACCTCTGTCAATTTACTTTCAATATCCTTTTCTCCTAGTAGAATCAGCAGAAGAAAGTTCTGTTTTTGGATTGAATGTTGTTATATGTTTGTAGAACCAGCTGCCATCTCATAATGTTTAGGGTAAAGTACTGCCACTAATTCTCCTTTCCTGCTGTATCTCAAGGTATATTTATTTAACAGAGTTAACAGTGGTACAGGATGAACCATTAGTGAGTCTTAACACAAAGACACACGTCTTAAAAACAAAATGTAGTTTATTACGTGACAGTGATAAGCATGTGTTAGATTATTTGGCTATTTAGACATAAGAATTAAAAGTATCAGGAGCTATATGCATTACAATCTCCACCCAAGTCTTAATGACATCATCAGATTGGCACAACCTGTGATCTTCAACATTAACCATTATGTTATAAAACAAATATCTCTGTTTATGAAGCCCAAGATCCTAAATGCTATGCTAACTATTCCTTAAGTATATCCTGCTACCTTCAAAGACTTATGCATATGAACCTCCAGGTCACTCTGCTCCTGCACATTTTTACAGCTGTGCCACTAAGTTTATATTACCTCTTCCTATCCCTCAAGCAAAATACATCACCATAAATATTTCTGTATTGAATTCAACTTTCTGCTTGCCTTCATATTCAAATAACTATGCCCTATTGCAGTTTGTATCATTCTCACAGTCTGTCACATTTTTAATGGTGTCATCAGCATATTTTGAAATTTTACTCTGCATAGCAATATCCGAGTTATTTAAAAACATCAACAAATCAGTGTTCCTCGCACTGAACTTTCAGGTACAGCACTGCTTACCATCCTCCTAACTGAAAAAAATATACATTTCCCACAGTTCTATATCCTTAACCCATTTCTTAAATTCAGTTTGACACGGACCTTCTTATGCCCTCAGCATCCATTTTGTTAACCACCTTTTTTATGTAGTACTTTTTCAAACACTTTAATAAAATCCATAGAGGCAATATTATTGCTTTCCTTCATCAACCTTTTGTGTTACTTCATTTAAAAAAATTGACTAGTCAAGCATGTTATGCCTTCTGCGAATCTGTGCTGGCTCACCTCAATTAACACATACCTCAGCAAATGCCTGTTGATTTTTTTCACTAATTATTGCCTCAAAAACCTGCCCTACCCATACCTGGTTTTGTACTGACCATCTTACCAGATACTCAGAATACCTTTATCACTTTCTCAAATAAGGCTGCCACATTTGTTACCATACAGTCCCCTGTCATCTTTCCTGAGTAGTCTGTTTTAGAAACATTCCAGGCCAGCCAAATTTTCAATTCCAAGCATAACAAGTACATTCTAGTGCATTCTGTTTTTCAATTTTTCCTTGATCCGTTATCTTCGCCACAGCTACTTCTACTGACACTTTGTCAGCAATGATAGAAAGTACTCATAAGTTACCCTAGTTTTGCCCTGCACTTCTAAACATATACCATGTGCTGGGGCCCTTGTGGTGTAGTGGTAGTACGCATTACCTTTAGCCCAGAAGGTCTAGGTTCATGACTCACCCACCATAGGCATGTGTCATAATGTGAGTGCATAGGTTGATTAAAAATATGTACATCACTCACTTTGTTCATAGCTGCAATGGCCTACCTCTTACTAGTCGCTTTTTATTTTCATGCTGATAGAAGATTTTGTTTGCTCGACAATGGCATCAATGGATAGCATTGCTGTGGTAGCAACAGAATCCTTTCCTCTGATCAACATGGACAGAGGCACATTCTTAGAAAATCATACGCTGCCTGAGACTGTCAGAAGTGAAACTCCACAGAACCTGGTACCTTTTACTGTTTTTCTGGCTTGGCAACAGGGTTTCTTACGTAAGTTATAACCAAATGACTGGAACAAAATGTACTCTACCCAAATTGGGATATACTAACAGGCTTGGCAAGTGACAACATATCATGACTACAACTAGGCACTAAGTATTGCAGTATGCATAAATGCCATTCCCGATTGTTACAATCATTCCTTCGGGTGCGTCCACAATCCCAGTCATGTAGTAAAACTGACACTATCACAAACTACTGTTTACACTGTGACTTTAATGCTTTATACCACAATGTAATCAACATAGACCAGAGCAAAAAGTGCTTGGCAAAGAAAAATTGCAAAGTAAGAAAAGTAGCTTTGTGTTAATTTAACATTTTTCTCAAACACAGTATCTTTCAAAGTATTTTACAATAGCATTGTGATACCTTTTACAATCACTTAAGCAGGCATACAGGACCTTAGTAAATATTTTAAACTAAGTATTTTATATGTATTTGAACAGTGTAGCACTCTCTCAGTACTGCACACCCTGGGGTCAGGATAGATTTTTATGTTCAAAACTCTGGCATTGACTTGAAACCAAAACATTCTGTCTCAGACACAAGACTTGTAAACTGAGCTATGCCTTGCCACAGTGTTACACACTAACTAATTTCAACCTGTAAAAGTAATTTGTATTTTGTTTAACAATTTAATTACTTTTAATACTTTCTGAAATATAAAATCATGAAGTAATGTGCTAGGTCAATTCCTGTCAATATACCAATACCAGTTGTCGACAGTAAAAACAGAAAGTGCTGGAGAAACTCAGCAGGCCTGGCAGCTTTTGTAGTGAGAGGAAACACATTTAAGTCTAGTATGACTTCTTCCAAAGAACTTGCCTTTCTCTCACAGTTCTGCACATGTAAGAACTGCCAGAATGGGAGTACAGTTATACATTTCTGAGGGATGCCGAATCAAAATTTTATTTCAGAAATGTGGAGCTTCCTTGTTTGTAAAAAAAGGGAAATATCTGAGAGGCAACCTGCATGATATTGCCATTCCTTGGAAAATCTGGCCTATTATTGGAGCAGTGCACATAACATCGAACATAGAGGTAATTCATTTACATTCTAGGTTCCCATTGTAAACCTCTCTAAGGCAGCTAAATATATTAAATAATGTGCTTATAAAAGCAGCATGGCATTACCAATGACAAAGGACTCCCAAATAGATCATTAAAGTTTAAATCCCAGTCTTAACTGAAACTTACACTCAGGTTTTCTCTGATAAGAGAACATAAGATCATAAGAACTAAGAGCAGGAGTAGGACATCTGGCCCTTTGAGCCTGTTCCACCATTCAATAAAATCATGGCTGATCTTTTCACAGACTCAGATCCACTTATCCACGCTCTCACCGCATTCCTTAATTCCTTTATTGTTCAAAAAAAATCTACCTTAGTTTTAAAAATGTTTACTGAAGTAGCATCAACTACTTCACTGGGCAAGGATGCTCTCCATATAAAGGCTGAGAGTCACATGCCAGGTAGCCCACCATCAGTCCTGAATCTTTCTGCCTTACTGGGAGCTGTTTACTCCAGAAAAGACATGCAAGTGCTAAGGGACATAAAAGTTGGTGGACCAGTGGTTACTTTGATGCAGGTGAAGAAGTGTTCTCAATGAGGGATCAGGTAGTGCAGATGGCATGCAGGGTTTGAGTGGGTAGTGACTGAGAGTGAGGGAATATGTTGCAGGAAATAGTGAGAATGATAGAGAATGAGCATTGGTGGGAGTCCTGTCTAATTTCAAATCTTTACAATGTATTCCAGCTGAAATAGAAGCAGCACGAACTGAAGTTGGACTATTCTAATCTCCAGTTTCTCTGCACCGAGTTCCAAGATTATCTGATGCTGAATCGGTGATGGCATGCCTAATGATTTTGGAAATCATCCAGTACCTGATGAAGAACATAAAACAGCTTGACTTAGGTGGTCCCAGAGTTTTGTAAAACAAGGTAGCTGACTATCTTGTTTAATATTGCCACAAAGATCAAAATATTACCCAAGTTGTTCGTAAGTAGAAAAAAAAATCCAAGGCCAGAATCTTTATTTCAGAACATAGCAGCAGACCCATATTTGATATCATCTATATTTTATTCCTTTTATGTTTTGTAAAATTCAACATTATGCATTTGTAAGCTATCATTAAAAAAAACTACATTATCTCTGCAGGAAACCATAATCATTTTAATGCTTTAGATGTAGGAAGAGTGTTTTTTTTGAAGAGTTAAATTGTTTTTAATATCTGTATTTGTCTCATGAAGTTCACATTAAAATTTATTTCTGTGCTTTAATACATGAAGCTAAATAGTTGTCAAGTGTCTCAACAATATCTCTCCTCACTATTAATCTACTCCTCAGGTTTGCAACATAAAATTTGTTGCACTCCTCCTGCAAGCTGATGTACCACTGCACTTTTTTTTCAGAAATAATCCTGCTTTGTGTGGCTGGGATATAATAATTTATTTTATTAAATACCTGTGACAGTTTTAATCAACAAGGTTACAAATATAATCAGTTATTGTCTGATTCCATGAATGGATCTGGAGTTCTGCAAATCACCATTTCATACTATACACACTTTATTAAGAATATTTATTCCAGTCACTTTAATAATTAGCATTTTAAAAAAACACATTAATGAAATTATGTATTAAGAAATGAAATACATCAGGCATTGTAGAATGTGCAAGGTCACATGACGTAAGCAAAAGTTTAGATATTCCGAAAAACAAATTCTCCAAGTATGTCTTTGATTAAATAAAACAAATAATGCAAACTTTAAAAAATCCAAATTGATAAACCACAGAAGAATAAAAAATGGAAATATTACAGCTAACTTCCATATACCAGTGTAGATCAATTCAAAATCATTAAGAATTGGTGCAAAATGTAAAGTGTTTCAAATTAACATGGTGAAATCATCACATTTTTATTTACAAGATAAAGGTCGAGATAAAGATTTGGGTGGATGTATAGAACACATTATTTGCCAGTGTGGCAAACTGCGTAAAAAAGTGTAACCTAATAGGTAGCACCCAATGAAACAAAACTGTGAAAACAGATGGCATTGAGAGGGAGCTTTGAGAAGCTTTAACAAACGACTGCTGACTGCCCTTGAGCAGCTGGAATGGGTATGAGATTGCTATACATCTCCTGCTGGACTGTGCCTTTGTGATGGAAGCTTGAACAAAGATACAGTGCTTTTTGTTGAGGTTCATCCCAAGCATCTCCGTGATGTGGGACTCTGTGTTCTATGATCTGTTCCCCAGAATGCACACCAGGACAAACATTGACTGTGCCCAGAGGATCGCCAACTTGGTGAAAGCACTTTGGCCTGCCTGAAACTTGTTGGTCTTCCAGAACAAGGTGTTGGCCTTGAGCAAGTTTTGCAAACAAGCAGATTCCAAGGCCCAGAACTATGTGCTAAGGAATACTCTAAAGCCTGGGGCAGATGCCACCAAGGTGCAGTGGGGAAAGACCACTGATTGAGTATTCCTGCTGGATTTAAATGGGGGTCAGTTCAGTTATCGGACCCTCTTAGTCTCTAAATACGTGAAAATATAGTCATCTACATGTAAGAGATGTCTTTAGTTTGTTGGAACAAAGTCAAACTGAAATGTTTGTTTGTTTACTTGATATGAAACTAAACAGAACAGAACTGCATTTGTGACTATGTATACACACAAAGGTATTTTTTATGAATGAAGCATATTTTTGAACTATAGAGAAAATGTCAAAGGCGGTAAATATCAAGCTTTTAGTCTTAATCAAAGCTGCAGGAATATAAACAGGCCACCAACAACAGTTACTATTTTCCTTTTGTGCTTGGTACAACTACAATGAGTGGATTTTGTACAACCAAAACTACAAAGCTGTCTGGCACAGAACCTAAGCTAAACATCATTGACAGATTATTGCTATTGCACTATCTGATACTGTTAACTTGACCTTTCATCACTTTATTTTGCTGGTGGTTCAAAGTCAGATGTTGCACCAGTAATCATTCAGATTGGAATAGTTTTTCTTTTTGTGGATTGAATATTCCCACAGAATCATTGACACTTTCCGCACAGAAGGCAGTTATTTGGCCCATCATTTCCATGCTAGTTGTCTGGAAAAGCAATCCGCCTAATCCGACAATCTTGCCTTTTCTTCACAGCTCTGCAATTTTATTCACATCAGATATTTATCCAGTTCTCTTTTGAAAACCATGAATGAATCTTCATCTGCCCCTGTTTTTAACCAACCCATCTAACACATGAGCATTTCTTATGCCTATTTTGTCCAAGATCTGAACAATCTATCAAATCAGATCCTAATCCTCTCCTTTTCTTTAATGTCATTGCTTCAGCTTATTCAATCTACCCTGAGAAATTTTCGACAATGATAGATAGATGTCTCTTGCAAGCATGCTGAAACAGTTTGATTGACAGTTATAGCTAGTTTGTGTCTCCTGTTAATTATTAGCTCTGCCATATCCTTGTTCACCAGTGGTTTACACCCATGGCCTTAAAGTGTGTGTAAGACCCCAAACTAACTCTAACCTGTCACCCTCACAGTCTCCATACATCACCAAATTCCCACCCAAGCTGTGAGCATGTGCTTACGTCTGCCTATCTTTTCAAACAAGGTCTAAAGGCCCCATTCCATTTCCCCCTAATTCTCTGCAAATAGACCTAATAGAATGATTATGGCCCACCACCTCAAACTAACTAGCCAGCACAGATTGAGATTTACCCAGACCCTTGACCGGTGGCTACATATGTCCATAGCTGGATAATCCCACGCCAGCAGGGATAGTCCTGCCCCTTCAGTCTGGCCCCTTTGGAAACAAAGAACAGATCCTGACCCTTGAGCACAGAGGCACAGACTCCTGTATGCCTGAACTTGACCAAAGGACTGGTCTAAAAAGCTGCCCTTTATTAACTGTGCTGAATCCCCTCATAGACAGCGCATCCACGGATTTCATTGAGGAATAGTTACTTAAGGTTTTGAGACGTGGCCGACTGTTTGCTGCAGATGTAGTATGTTTAGTGTGTACACTGCAGTGCAACATGTATGTGTCCATGTTTCAGGACCGGTGAGCAGCATAGCAGCCTGGTTGTGTGTCAATTGTCACAGCAAGGCAATGCAAGCATGCTGCAGCAAGGTGCCAGATGAATGCATGCAAAGAATGTGAGCGAGAAGCCAGGCAGTCAGCTTGGTCCAAGCCATGGGCTGGGTGCCAGACCCTGTGTAGTAACTGTACCTCATGCAGATGGGCACTGCACGTTTCTTGTATGTCCTGTTGTACAAGTCTGTGTTCTCACAGTGTGCTGCCACCACTTTGGAGAGACGTTAGGATGGTAACAAGAGTTCACTCAATGTTACATAACAATGCCTGAGGAGGAAAGGTACATGTGGCCTTTATCTATGAGGTTGATGGTGTGAGCACCAGGACTGGGTGATTATATATGAGGGCTCACCCATACATTGAGGCTGAGGCTATAGGTCTGGACTGCAGCATTGTTGTGGGCAACATGAGATCATTGTGAGGAAGCAGTGAGTTTAATTTACCAGGCACCTGCTCCAGTTTCTATGACAAGATTTGCCAAAAGGTTACTTTTTTGGGCTAGATAAGATTGGAAGCAGAATATTAATAAGGCAAGTTGGGCTGTCCACAAAGAGTTTAACGAGCTACTGCCATTGTCATCAATTGGCAACTTGCCATAGCCCAGCCAGAATCTCACCAAATGTGAAAAGCTTACAAGATAGAGTAACGGTGATCAGAGATAATGGGAACTGCAGATGCTGGAGAATCCAAGATAACAAAGTGTGAAGCTGGATGAACACAGCAGGCCAAGCAGCATCTCAGGAGCACAAAAGCTGACGTTTTGGGCCTAGACCCTTCAGCAGAAAAGGGGGATGGGGAGAGGGTTCTAAAATAAATAGGGAGAGAGGGGGAGGCGGACCGAAGTTGGATAGAGGAGAAGATAGGTGGAGAGGAGTGTATAGGTGTAACGGTTTTAGTTTCAAGATTGACCTCACTGAATTATCATTCATCTATGTAATATACCCCATCTTAGTCCATGCGGCTCAGACTTATTTTTTTCTTTCCATACCCAGAAGTTGTTTGAGTTTTTTGAAGATGTGATAGAGAGGATTACGAGGGTAGAGTAGTGGATGTGATCAATATGGACCTCCTTAAGCTGTTTGACAAGGTTCCTCATGGTAGACTAGTTAGAAAGGTTAGATCTCACAGAATAGAGGAGAACTAGCCATTTGGATACAGAACTGGCTCGAAGGTATAAGACAGGGTGTGTCATGAAGAGTTGCTTTTCAGACTGGAGGCCTGTGGCCACCATTGTGCCACAAGGATCGGAGCTGGGTCCGCTGCTTTTCCTCATTTATATAAATGATTTGGATGTGAATGGGTATAAATGGTTATGGATAGAAGGTATGGTCAGTAAGTTTGTGGATGACACCAAAGTTGGAGGTTTAGTGAATGGTGAAGAAGGTTACCTCAGAGTACAATCAGATCTTCATCAGATGGACCAAAGGGCCGTGGAACACTAGAAGGAGTTTAATTTAGATAAATATGAAGGGCTGCATCTTGGAAAGGCATATCAAGGCAGGACTTACACACTTAATGGTAAGGCCCTGGGGACTGTTGCTGAACAAATACACCTTGGAGTGCAGATTCATAGCTCGTTGAAAGTGGAGTCACAAGTAGACATCGTGGTGAAGGCATTGCCTTTATTGATCAGTGCACTGCGTATAGGAGTGGAAGGTCATGTTGCAGCTACACAGGACATTGGTTAGGCCAGTTTTGGAATACTACGTACAGTTGTGGTCTCCCTGCTATAGGGAGGATGTTGTAAAACTTGAAAGGGTTCAGGAAAGGTTTATAAGGATGTTGTCAGGTTTGGAGTGTTTGAGCTAAAGGGAGAGGCTGAATGGACTGAGGCTTTTTTCTCAAGAGTGTCAGAGGCTGAGGGGTGAATATATAGAGGTTTATAAAATCATGAGGAACATAGACAGGGTAAATAGAGAAGGTCTTTCCCTGGGGTGAGGAGTACAAAACTAGAAGACATAGGTTTAAAGTGACAGGGCAAAGATTTAAAAGGGATCTAAGGAGCACATTTTCCTTGCATTGAGTGGTGTGTGTATGGAATGATCTGCTAGAGGAAGTGGTGGAGGCTGGTACAATTACAACACTTAAAAGGCATCTGGATGGGTAGATGAATAGGAAGGGTTTAGAGGGATATGGGCCAAATGTGGCAAATGGGACTAGACTTATTTAGGATACCTGGTCAGCATGAATGAGTTGGACTGAAGGGTCTGTTTCCATGTGATATATCTCTATGGCTCTATGACTCTAAGCGCTATCACTCTCAGATTTGTGTTCTTTCTCCCAAAAGGTATGCATAATTGCTACAATGCATGAATTACTCCTCAAACATTAACATCACCTATCTCCTGTCATATCATTTAATGATGTTACCCAGTCTATCACTCTCATACCACTCTCATGCATAGATTCCTTTGTTTTGATTTAGGATTCTCATTGCAGATTGGACTATTTCATTTCCTATCCTAAAGAATCCTGTCATGTACTGGTCACTTTTCCCTGAAGGATATCTCACAACAAGATTGTAAATTTTATGATAGATAAAGAGTTGAAGAGCCTTATTTACTGACAATGAGCGAACAACCTCAGGGACAGTATGTATGCAAACACTTATATGCTGAGATACTCCAGGCTTGTATTTCAATGTGCAGGAAGCAGTATTAGGGTAAAGCACAACATAATGCATTTCATGACAGTATCCTCATTTTATATGCACACAGTGAAATCTAGGATAGCCCCCTGAACTGGTTCCTCAATATACCAGTCAAAAAGTCTATCTTGAAAACAGCCCAGGAATTCAGTCAAAACAAGATTACTGCTAATGTGATTTTCCCGATTTTTTACATCTGTTAAAATCATCTATGATTACTGTTTCATCTAGTTTCGTAAATCTCTAATTTCTTATTAAATACCTTCCAAACCAGGCCACTTGGTGCCTGACTGCCTGCTACTGGGTCCTCACCTTGCCCAATCCTCTCAGTGTTGCTGAATGCTTGTCCTGGGTTCCTGGGATACTCTCACCATTGTTTCCAATCCTTGCTGTTTCTTAGCTCCACCCAGATTGATTCCAGTTTTAGAGATAGTAAGAACTGCAGATGCTGGAGTCAGAGATAACCTGGAGCTGGAGGAACACAGCAGGCCAGGCAGCATCAGAGGAGCAGGAATGTTGATGTTTTGGGTCAGTGACCAATCCCCACCTGCACTCACCCAACACCGTTCCACTGACCTTTCCAGCCCCAACCCTCCTCTCTCTATTTATTTCTGAGCTCCCTTCCCCCTCCTCCATTTCTGACAAAGGGTCCTGAACCGAAACGTCAACTTTACTGCTCTTCTGATGCTGCCTGGCCTCAATTCTTGTGGTTGCATCATAGTGACTTCAGCGGTTGCTCCAGATCTGATTCACAGTAACTACACTGGATACACTTCGTGTACACATATCAGTCTGGATATATCCCTAAATTCCCAAATGCACAGGAAGACCATTACTCCAGAACTATCTTGCCATCACTTACTTGAAAATTACTCTCTTTCCATTCATTTTCGCTAGTTTAAATAATATTAAATATATACCAGGAACCCTACTTTATTATTTATGTACTGAATGTTCTAATCTAAGTTAATAGACAGTAGAAATACTTACATGGTCTTCGTTACTGAGGTCATGTATCAGACTGTGATGGCTTCTGGTCCCAGTTGATGAGCTTAGGTTTTCCTGCTAAGTCACACTTGAATATTTTCAAAACTTACCCCTTTCATGAAGCTTTTTAACTCCTGGTCTCTTTGCAGCTGTTTTCCAGTCTTTGAGTTTTTTGTTGCCAAAACCTGGAAATCTTTACCAACTTTCACCCTGTTTTAAGCCTCCCTGATCTCATGCTGATTCTTATTATAGCATTTACCTACTTATTTTTGCCTTCATGTATTTTGTTAACTTTACCACCAATGTGTATTCTATTTTGAAATTTAAAAATATAAAAGACCTTAACCACTCACCAGAGACTCAATACACAACTCATTCCTTTGTCTGCAGTCGAGTAAAAAGCAGTTCAAATCAGCTTCAATGAATCTAACTTGGTGCCTGACTGCCTGCTACTGGGTCCTCACCTCGCCCAATCCTCTGTGTTGCTGAATGCTTGTCCTGGGTTCCTCAACTTGCATGCTGTTCTCCTGGTAACCAGGAGATTGTTTTGCCCATTTTTGACCTAATGCTGTGAGAATTCATGGCACTCCAAGGGCTGCTTTTTGCTGAAACATATTAGCCACCAAGATCATTTTTATGCCAACTTAGTAGTTTTTTGATTACTGATCTAAGTAACAGAATCCTTACTGATTCATATTTATTAATTAATTGAATTTAAATTATCCCAGCTGCTATAGTGAGAACTGAACTCATGACACCAGAGCATTAATTCAGGCTGAAAGATCATTATTTCAGGAACATTATCATGGTGTGACCATCCCCCTACCATAAGAAGGGAAGGAATGAGGGAATGTAATGGATTAAGAGGGCAGGGAAAGCATGAATATTTAGTAAGGGTAGGAGAAATGAGCACAAGAGCTACATATCTTCCATCTCAAATCTAGCCTACAGATGTTGGCAACTCTAGTTTCTCTAAAGAAAGCATAATTGTTTACCTTGTAAAACATCAGCATTCCATGAATTAAGTGCTCATTATTTACTTGCCAACAATGTCAGAAGATTTCTTCTAACTGATTCCTCATGAATGCTAATTTTAAATAATTCTTAAGTACTTTGTTTAACAATTCCTATATCTTATGAAGTGACTTCATCTCCACAAGAGCTGCATGATAGCCATTCCTAATGGGGATACTGTCATGAAATGCATTATCTTGTGCTGTAAGCCAATACTGCTTCCTTAAGACATTAAGATACAAGCCTGGGGTATCTCAGGCTATAAGTGTCTGCATATATTCTACCCCTAAGGTTGCTTGCCTTTTGTCACTAAGTAAGGCTCTTCAACTCCTTATGTACAATAGAACTTCTGAATTTACATGTGTACAGAGTATGTTATTAAGTACAATTTTCTAGTACTTTGTCTAGAACCTCTCTTCACATGCTCAGTCTAGACAGATATCTTCTCTCTTACTGATGTCAGAGTCATGTTGCAGCATCAAGGAGTGTCATTTTAAAGCTCCAACATACAAATATTTGTTGTACTTATGAATAACTATTTTATATTATCCTGCATTGTGTTTTGACTTGTGTATAAGTTGACTGGTGAATAGACTCAAGAATGGAACCCGTTCGCAAACTGGGGCCACCTGTATATCAATTACCCAGGGAAAAATAATACCAGTGGCTGTTACAGTTATGGCTATCAAGGGTTTCTTCAATAACTTCAATGAAAAACACTGTGAGCATCAACTGATCGCACTGTCTGCTCTGGGGAATTTGACACAAATTTGTGTGGGACTATGCAAATATATTTTTCTTCCTAATGTTTGAAGTTTGAAATGTCTTTGTCATCCTACTTTACCAAAGGTATTAGTCAATTTGTTTTTAATGAGGTTTTATTTAATGAGATTAAAATTGCATCTGGTATTAACCTAAAATGAATATTGTATTCCTACAATATATATTATAAGTATAATTTTAAAACCTATTCCTGAATCTTTGTAATATTCTCACTGATTGATCAGCACAAGTATCCTCTTCATCCAGTTTCTTGATAATTAATTTTACAGAAGTTCAATAAATATCATATGCATCACAGCACTTAACAGTTTTGTGTCCATCATCGCTGTGATATTTGATGCCATGTCCTAGATAACACTCTCTTAAACTTGCAGCATTTTGAAATGAATAATCTTTTACCGAACCTTTATAAGGATATGCTTGTAATACTTCACATGTTAATGCGCCTGCTTGTAGTTTCCCCTACTCAGAAAACTGCTGACATAGTCTGTCACACTTGTCACCTTTGCACCATTCTCACATATCATCAGCGAGCACTTTGTGACATCTTGTCATCTAACTACACTTAGGTTTGGCCTTTGCTTTTGCTACCCACCACTTCGCATTCGAGAAGAGACCTCTGTCGTTTCTCAGTTCTGTTTAGGTAGCAGTAATAGTGACATTTTCTTTTCTAGTTATAATCTTTAAAGAGATTTTTTGCTCTTGCAAAAACCAATTGATTTCTCTTACGACATGTATATGAAATTTTAAGTACACCTCATAGCATTCACATCACAAAGGCCTAATTTTTCCTGCAGCTCTACAAAGACACTTTCTATTTATTTGTTCAGGGTTATGGCATCGCTAGCTAGGATAATTTTTACTGCCCATCCCAAATTGACCTGGAGATGGTGATGGTGAGCTGCCTTCTTGAACACCACAGTCAAAATAGGACTGAAGTGCTGTTAGAAAGTTGAGAATCCAGGTCTCTAAAGCATGCAGGAAGGTGGAGAGAATGTAGCATCATTTTTTTCCTTGTGGTTAGCTTGTGTTTTGTTGTTGTTAGCACACCTCTCATATTCAAAATATTACGCTATCCTCTATCCTTCTTCTGACTTCAGCATCAATCTCCAATCTTATATTATCACTTGTTCTAAATAGACAATAAGAAAACAAATTCATTTATGTGTGTTTTTTATAGGGGATTTGCATATTCTTCCTTTTCCATGGGATTATTTAATACAAGTACATAGAATTTAAGATCTTTCAGTTGCATGACAGTCCAATTGTGTACTTGCAACTACATTTTGGACACATTGCGCATTTTATGTATACAAATATTCACACCAGGCCAATGTCAGGTAATTGCCTGATCATTCCCCTTGTATCAATATCCTGGAGGTTACCATTGACCAGAAACTGAACTGGACTAGCCACATGAATACTGTGGCAATAAGAACAGGTCTGAAGCTAAGAATACTGCAGCAAGTAACTCACCTCCCGATTCCCTAAAACCTGTCTACCATCTACAAAGCACAAGTCAGGAATGGGCTGGAATATCTGCCACTTAGCTGGATGACCACAGCTCCAGCAACCCCACTCAGGAAACTTGACACTACTCAGAACAAAGAAGCCCATTTGTTTGGCACCACAGCCATTCCCTCCATTGCTAATCTTCAAAATCAGCAGTATGTACATCTACAAGATGCAGTGCAGAGATTCATCAAGGATCCTTGGAGAACACTTTCCAAACCCACAACCACTACCATCTAGAAGGACAAGGGAAGCAAATTGATGGGAACACTGCCATTGGCAAACCACCCACGCCCCCGCCCTCCAAGTCACATACCACCCTGACTTGGAATATTGCTACTTTTTTTTCAGAGTTGTTGGGTCAAAATCCTGGTGCACTCCCCCTCACTCCCACCACCCCCACCCCACTCCCCATCAACTCCATGGAACTGCATGTCTCCCACAGCATGTGGGCTGCAGCTAATGGTTCACCATCGCCTTCCAAAGAGCATTTAAGATCTGCAATAAATGCTGGCTCAGCCTGTGATAGCCAATTTCTGTTAATTAATTTATAAAAATTATAAAGCCCTATTGAATTTTATGATTGGGAAAAAATTATATTATATTATATTAACTATACTACCAAATCAAACACGTCTGCTTCGTATCAGTGAACGGTTTGTTGCCTTTTGCTTTTTTTCCTCATGAATCTTGAATGTCGGTCCCAGAATTTTAAGGTCTTCATTTGCTGCCATCTAGTGGCTGGGTAAAATAAAATCAATACCGCAGAATGTTTGCTTTTATACAAATAGTTGTGGGCGCAAGCATGACCACCTGCACTAGAGGTGTGTCATAACATCTTTGAATGAGTTGTTTATTTTTTACACATCGATCCAAAGGCATATAGGTGAATATAATGCTAAAGTCACATGAAAAAGTAATAAATGTGTAGATTTATATTTATTTCAGGTCTAGTGAAGACATTAAGTTTTAATAAAATTACTGTTTTTTTTGCAATTTAAAAAGTCTTAAAAATTTCCAATCCCTTTCTTTTCTCTTTTGAAATTCACTTGATACATCGTTTGTTCCCAATTTTGATATTTTTTCCTCCGAATTCTGCTTTATTCATTTCATTGAAGCAACAGATGGACTGTTTCAGAACAAAACCAAACATATTTTAGTGATTCCGAAGAAGAGTCTCGACCTGAAACGTCAAACTTTCCTGCACCTCTGATGCTGCTTGGCCTGCTACTATCTCTGTAACATATTTTAGTGTAATCAGCTTTTACAAAAAAAACCTGAGCTTTATCATTTGAAAACCTTCATATTTTTGTTTATTCTTTAATGAAACATGAGCTTCACTGCCTGAGCCAGCATTTATTGTCCATACTTAATGTTCTTGAGACCATGATGATGAGCTACCTGTTTGAATGGTGTATGTACATCCATCGTTCTGTTGTGAAGGAATTTCCATGTTCTTGACCAGTGGCCATGAAGGAACAGCAATATGGTTCCAAGTCACGATGGTATGTGGCTTGCAGTGGAACTTGAAAGTGGTGAGGGGTTCTCAGGCATCTCTGCCTATGCCCTTTTATGTAGTAGATTGCAAATTGGAATGATATTGTGAATCCTTGGTAAATTGTTGCAACGCATCTTGTAGACGGTAGACACTGCAGCCACTGTGAAGAAGTGGTGGTTGGAGTGAATGTTGAAGGTAATGATGAAATGCCAATCAATTAGGTTGCTTTACCCTAAATGGTCTTGACCTACGTTGTGTCATTGGATCAGCACTCAGCCAGGCAAATAGGGATTATGTCAAAGAACAAAGAACAAAGAAAATTACAACACAGGAACAGGCTCTTTGGCCCTCCAAGCCAGCACTGATCCAGATCCTCTATCTAAACCTGTCGCCTATTTCCCAAGGATCTGTGTCCCTCTGCTCCCTGCCCATTCACGTATCTGTCTAGATACATCCTAAATGATGATATCGTGCTCGCCTCTACCATCTCCACTGGCAACACATTCCAGGCACCCACCACCCTTTGCGTAAAGAACTTTCCACGTATATCTCGCTTAAACTTTTCCCCTTTCACCTTGAAATCGTGACCCCTAGTACCTGAGTCCCCCACTCTGGGAAAAAGCTTCTTGCTATCCACCCTGTCTATACCTCTCATGATTTTGCAGACAAAATGTCATATAAAAACTGAAAGAACTGCAGATGCTGTAAATCAGGAACAAGAACAAAGTTGGTGGAAAAGCCTAGCTGGTCTGATAGCATCTGGGAAGGAAAAAATAGAGCTAATGTTTCAGATCTAGTGACCTTTCCTCAGAACTGGATTATGCCATCACAGTCTTGATTTGTACCTTGAGAATGGTAGAGAGACTTGGGGACTCATCCACAGCAGATTTCCCAGCTTTTGATCTGTTTTTCTAGCCACAAAATTTATATGTCAAGTCCAATTCAGTTTGTGGTCAATGGATACCCCAAGATATTGATGGCAGGAGACTCAGTGGTAGCAATCTGACAATTGAGTGAAGGTCATTGAGGAAGAAATTAAAGATGGTTAGACCTAGGACATTACCCTGAGAGACTGCTACAAACAGTCCTCAAATGTTTGAGCTCCAATAACCACAATCACTTTCATTTGTGTTGACTATGACTATAGCCAGCTGAGAGTTTCCCATTGATTTGGATTAGTTCCAGCTTTGCTCAGGCTCTTCGATTTCACAGTAGGTCAAATACTGTCTTTATGTCAAGAGCAGTCTTTTTCACCTCACCTCTTGAGTTCAGCTCTTTTCTCTGATTTGGATCAAGACTACAAATGAGGTGGGGACCTGTGGGTCACTGATACAATTGAAACTGAGCATTAGTGACTAGGTTACCGCTAAATAATTGTTGCTTGATAGCACTGCACTATCAATTACTTTGCTGATGATTGAATGCAGACTAATGGGCGGGTAATTAATTGGGTTTGCTTGTCCTGTTTTGTGTATATTGGACATGCCTGGTCAATTTTTCACATTATCAGATAAATGTCACTGTTGTGGCTGCACACAAACAGCTTGGCAAGAGGCACAACTAATCCTGGACCACAAATTAGCACTTAGCCGGCCTTTGTTGAAATTGTTGGAGATTTGGACCCTGACCAGCTCTCTTGTACTCGGCTCTGGTTTGGCAGTCTTGATGAAATAACATTTGGCTTTATGCCATTTTGCCTTGATTTTTTTTTCAATCACATATATTACTACTTCTGACTTCAGTAGCTATTTTGCGAATAGAGTAACTGGTGTGCTGTGTAAGATGAGATATGTACTGGACTACTTGCCATGCCCTCAATAGGTGTACCCCTCCACTTGAAGCTTGCTATACATCTGTGTGAGATTCGTTCGATTTCTTTATGATTCCATTGGTGATTTTCACGTCCATCTCAGCCTGTCCACCTGACAACGGTTAGTTTGGCAATGAAATTGGCATTGAATTTTCCAATCTTTCTTGAAGTAACTGAATTTTTCACTCACGAATTTGGGATGATTATCATTCCTGACAATGTTGGGAATGCCATAATAGCTGAGCTTTGCTTTTAAGCATTCAATAATCACAGCATGCTCAACTGCTTTAAGATAATATTTTCCTGCAAGACATCCCGGCCCTGTGAACAAATCTACAACATGTTCCACGGTCAACAATTTAGTGCGCTGCGATGCATTGCAAGTCTCTTTTGGCATGTTGACATTACTAGTCTGAGCTGTTAGACTTGCTCCAGCTAAGTGAGTGGCACTTGCTTGCTTCTTATGATCTGGAATTCCAAATCATGTGTTTGGAACAGGCTCGCCAAGGTGTAACTATGGTACCATCTTATGTACTTAACATTACGTTAGAGGGCTTTTTTTTGGATCACCTTGTTACACAGGTCTGTGAATATCATGACATTGCTTAATGCACTAACATCTATCGGATATTTTATGTTGGCCTGATGTTTTCCTTCTGTGGTCTCCAATGACAACAGCTGCAACTGTGTCCCATCTATCACTTGGCTAAACCAACTTTTTGTATGCGATATAGTGATTCGCTAGAATTTTCATCCGTTAAGTTTCAAGTGGCTGTTTGTACTCACTTGTGCTTTGTTTTAGCCAGACACTTGGATACAAAATGATTCAGCTTTTTGCAGTGTAAACATTGCTTTCCCTACATTAGACATGCTTTCTTCTCTTTTGCATGATATCTTCCACAATGTTTCCACCCTTTGTCAGAGACATTAGCTGTAAGGTATGATGCCAAAATTACTACTATATCAGGCTGTTGCTTAACTAGACTAGGGAACAGCTCTCCCAATTTTGGCATGTCCTCAGAGTTTAGAAAGGAGGTTTTGCAGGCCTGACAGAGCTGGTTATGACATGTCATTTTCAATGTCGAGGTGAATGCTGGGCAGTCCTTCTAGTTTCACTCTTTGTAGACTTTGCTTCAGCAGTTTAACTGAATGGCTTGTGCTATTTCAGACAATGAACCCAATTGTATTTAGGTGTACCGTAGGGGAAAGAAGAAGTTGTGGAATAATCCCTTTACAAGTTGTAAGCTGTTCAAAGAAGAAAATGCCACTCCCATTTTTAGTAGTTGCAGATTAGGCCCCGACTAAGCAAGCACAAGTTACTTAATGGAACACTAAAGTAATGCTTAAATCTGAATTATATAGTTATTATAGTAATAGTGTTAATTTAGTTAAAGTAAATGGGTTGCATGTTAAGCATTTCAATGTAATATCAGTGCCAATGTGATTATTTACTACAGATGACTGCAAGTTTTGAGACTTCTGGGAAGAATTTACTGCTACTTTTTAAAAAGACTGTAACAATTAAATCTCTTATTTTTAGGTGAATTACTAGATCTTTCCAAGAGTAATCATCTCCAATCCTCAATTTTTCCATTTTTTTCTCTTGAAAATGCTGATTTTTGGAGAAACGCAATTCTCTAGAGACTATCAAATCGCTAGTAACTTGTCCAATTCGTCTTTGTTCATGCATGATTTTTAGAATTAGAATTAGGTTTTATTGTCATGTGTACTCAAGTGCAGGAATACAGGAGAGCAGTGAAAAGTGTACAAAGTCACCATTCTACAGCACTACCTTAAAATACGAAATACAAAACCAGAATTTAGATAAAAGCAGCAGAAGAAACAAAAGAACCAGAGCCAAAAGAGAAAAAAGAAATTCTCCAGATCTTAAAATCATCATCCAAAGAAAAGGAAAAAGTGCAGATTTTAAAGTCTTATCTCTCTGGAGATTTGGTCAGCGTCCTCCTAGGATGTAATCTACCAAATGCCTTTGCTGCCATTGATTTAGATTGTGAGTATAATAAGCTCACAATCAAGATGCTTGTTCGCAGACACTTATTTCTAACAGACATCACTAAATAACAGAGTGAAATAGGAACTCTGACTGTTTTTTGTTCTCTAATACAGGCATGGTAAAGCCCATTGCACTATTCATTTTACTCATATTTATAGCATATATAAATATGCTGTCAAGCTAATTCTAGAAGGGAGACAGCGCAATCAAATATGTAATCTGCAGATTATAAATAATATCGTAGGTGGCCCAGTTTCAATTTAGCAATGTTTTCATGTTGTAAAATTGACATAAGGATTAGCTGTAGTTGTCCTCCAGAGGCCAGTGAAATAAAAACGAAAGTGTAAAAGAACGAACTGTGAATACAGCTACACTATGAAACTGCCTTGACTAATATACTTTATGAGTTACTCCATATAGTTCCATTGCCACCATTTCTGCCTGTCATTTCTCATGGTATTTTTAAAATTGAGCTGTAAACTTTTACAGTGTCATCTGTTTTGCTAAAGGATAACTTTCTGATTATAAAGTGCAAGTCAATATACTGACTGAGAGAATGCACAGAAGTGAAAAACTAAATGATAAGAGCTACAAACTAAAGCCTAAAAAGGTTTTTTCAAAGATAAAGTAACAAAACATGCTGTATGTAACATCAATTTTTCACAAAGGAAAAGAATACAGAGAACCATAAAGGAATCAATTCAAAAGCAGGTCCAAAAATGCCATGTTTTAATCTGAATACATAAAATCTGCATCATTTTACAGAATTGTTTCATTTGCACAATCTTCAGCCTTGAATGGAAATTGTTGTTTCTAATGCCTATTTATCTTGTAGACCGTCTGAATTGTTGAATGGATTTTAAAGAGACATGGAGTTTTACAGCATACAAACAGACCTTCAGCCTAAATTGTCTGTGCTAACCAAGTATCTCTCAATTTAACCTAGTCCCATTTGCCAGCATTTCGCCCATATCCCTCTAGATCCTTCCTATTCATATACCCATCCGGTTGCTTTTTAAATATTCTAGTTGGACCTGCTTCCACCATTTCTTTTAGTAGCTTGCTCCACGCTCTCACCACCCTTTGTGTGAAAAAGTTATCCTTCAAGTCCTTTTTAAATCTTTCCCCTCTTACCTTAAGCCAATGCCCTCCAGTTTTGACTTCCCCACCCTAGGGCAAAACTTTGGCTATTCCCCCTATCCATGCCCAACATGATTTTATAAGGTCACCACTCGGCCCCAATGCTCCAGGGAAAAAAGCCACAGCTTATTTAGCCACACTCTTTAACACAAACCTTCCAGTCCTGGCAACATCCTTGTAAATCTTTTCTGCACCCTCTTACATTTATCAGCATCTTTCCTGAAGAAGGATGACCAGAATTGTATGCAGCATTCTAAAAGTGACCTCATCAATGTCCCGTATGAAGTCCCAACTCCAGTACTGAATGTTCTGACAAACGAAGGCAAGCATGCCAAATGCCTTTTTCATCACTCTGTCAACGTGTGTCTCCACTTTCAAGGAACTATGCACTTGAATCTCAAGGTCTCTTTGTTTGCCAACACTCCCCAGGGCTCTACCATTAACTTCATAAGTCCTGCCTTAGTTTGCCTTACCAAAGTGCAACACCTCATTCAACGAAATAAAACTCCTCAGTCCTTTGGCCCATCTGATCAATGTTCCATTTTATTCTGAAATAATCTTCTTCACTGTCTACCAGACCAGCTATTTTGGTGTTAACTGCAAACTGACCAACCATACCTCCTATATTCACATTCAAATCATTAACATAAATAACAAAATAACATTGCTGGTCACAGGCTTCTAATCCAAAAAGCAACCCTCTTGTCTTTAAACAAATGGTGTAAACAAAAAAACACCTTAAACTCATCAGATACTCCCGGGAGAGGGACAGCAATGGGAGAAACACAGAGCAAACACTACTTTGCTCTTTCAAAACAGAAAACAAAGCTGCTTTGTCTTTGTTAAATAACAATAAAGACCCTGTTACTCTGGAGCTAAACAAAAACAATTAAACAAACAAAAGATAATAAAATGTGAGGCTGGATGAACACAGCACGCCAAGCAGCATCTCAGGAGCACAAAAGCTGATGTTTCGGGCCTAGACCCTTCATCAGAGCGGGGGTTGGGGAGAGGGAACTGGAATAAATAGGGAGAGAGGGGGAGGCGGACCGAAGATGGAGAGAAAAGAAGATAGGTGGAGAGGAGAGTATAGGTGGGGAGGTAGGGAGGGGATAGGTCAGTCCAGGGAAGACGGACAGGTCAAGGAGGTGGGATGAGGTTAGTAGGTAGATGGGGGTGCGGCTTGGGGTGGGAGGAAGGGATGGGTGGGAGGAAGAACAGGTTAGGGAGGCAGAGACAGGTTGGACTGGTTTTGGGATGCAGTGGGTGGAGGGGAAGAGCTGGGCTGGTTGTGTGGTGCAGTGGGGGGAGGGGACGAATTGTTTCACTCAGCTTTACTGGACACCAAAAATCGTAAGTACAACCAACTCACTGGCCCCTGCCACCCACAAGAGGATTCCTGCGCCTCCCAAATCCCGAGTCTGTCCCTGCCCCTCCCCCACCATGCACCCGCCACCATTGACCATGAGGACACGGCCGGGGACCCCACCGATGATGTCACATCCGCCTCCGCCGGCCACACCACTTCCAGAACCGCTGCTGCAGTCACCACCTCCACTTCCAGGTACTACAGCCCACACACCACCCTCACCTCAGCTGCTGCCGCCCACCCCGATCCTCCAACCGCTGACGGAACCCCGCCCATGGCCGACGCCGACGGAACCCCGCCCACGGCCGACGCCGACGGAACCCCGCCCACGGCCGACGACCTCATCGCTCCGCCCACAACCTCCACAGCCAGCCACCCCAGAGGAGACAGCCACACTGAGCCCTGCCGCATCTTCACCATCCCCCCAGGCCTCCCACTAACTGAGGACGAACGGTCAGTCCTCAGGAAGGGGCTCACCTTTGTCCCCCTACAACCACACATCAACGAATACCAGTCACGATTGGACATAGAGCAGTTTTTCCGCCGTCTTCGCCTCCATGCCTACTTCTTCAACCGGGAGCCTAACCCTCCCTCCACTGACCCCTTCACCCGCTACGCAACACAAGTCCTCCTCCTGGACACCACCCCGAGGCCTCCTACCCTCCCTCGACCTCTTCATCTCCAACTGCCGTCGAGACAGTAACCACCTCAACCTCTCCACCCCTCTCACCCACTCCAACCTCTCCCCTGCAGAATGGGCAGCCCTCCGCTCCCTCCGCTCCAACCCCAACCTCACCATCACACCCGCAGACAAGGGTGGCACAGTGGTAGTATGGCGCACTGACCTCTACATCGCCGAGGCCAGACGCCAACTCTCCGACACCACCTCCTACCGCCCCCTCAATCATGACCCCACACACGAGCACCAAACCATCATCTCCAACACCATTCATGACCTCATCACCTCAGGGGACCTCCCACCCACAGCCTCCAACCTCATTGTTCCCCAACCCTGCACGGCCCGTTTCTATCTCCTTCCCAAAATCCACAAACCTGCCTGCCCTGGTCGACCCATCATCTCAGCCTGCTCCTGCCCCACCGAACTCATCTCCACCTATCTGGACTCCATTTTCTCCCCTTTGGTCCAGGAACTCCCTACCTACGTCCGTGACACCACCCACGCCCTCCACCTCCTCCAGGACTTCCAATTCCCTGGCCCCCAACACCTCATCTTCACCATGGACGTCCAGTCCCTATACACCTGCATTCCGCATGCAGATGGCCTCAAGGCCCTCTGCTTCTTCCTGTCCCGCAGGCCCGACCAGTCCCCCTCCACCGACACCCTCATCCGCCTAGCCGAACTCGTCCTCACCCTCAACAACTCTTTCGATTCCTCCCACTTCCTACAGACTGAGGGGGTGGCCATGGGCACCCGCATGGCCCCCAGCTATGCCTGCCTCTTTGTAGGTTACGTAGAACAGTCCCTCTTCTGCACCTACACAGGCCCCAAACCCCACCTCTTCCTCCAGTACATTGATGACTGTATCGGCGCCCCCTCTTGCTCCCCAGAGGAGCTCGAGCAGTTCATCCACTTCACCAACACCTTCCACCCCAACCTTCAGTTCACCTGGGCCATCTCCAGCACATCCCTCACCTTCCTGGACCTCTCAGTCTCCATCTCAGGCAACCAGCTTGTAACTGATGTCCATTTCAAGCCCACCGACTCCCACAGCTACCTAGAATACACCTCCTCCCACCCACCCTCCTGCAAAAATTCCATCACCTATTCCCAATTCCTCCGCCTCCGCCACATCTGCTCCCACGATAAGACATTCCACTCCCGCACATCCCAAATGTCCAAGTGCTTCAAGGACCACAACTTTCCCCCCACAGTGATCGAGAACGCCCTTGACCGCGTCTCCCGTATTTCCCGCAACACATCCCTCACACCCCGCCCCCGCCACAACTGCCCAAAGAGGATCCCCCTCGTTCTCACACACCACTCCACCAACCTCCGGATACTACGCATCATCCTCCGACACTTCCGCCATTTACAATCCGACCCCACCACCCAAGACATTTTTCCATCCCCACCCCTGTCTGCTTTCCGGAAAGATCACTCTCTCCGTGACTCCCCTGTTCGCTCCACACTGCCCTCCAACCCCACCACACCCGGCACCTTCCCCTGCAACCACAGGAAATGCTACACTTGCCCCCACACCTCCTCCCTCACCCCTATCCCAGGCCCCAAGATGACATTCCACATTAAGCAGAGGTTCACCTGCACAACTGCCAATGTGGTATACTGCATCCACTGTACCCGGTGTGGCTTTCTCTACATTGGGGAAACCAAGCGGAGGCTTGGGGACCGCTTTGCAGAACACCTCCGCTCAGTTCGCAACAAACTACTGCACCTCCCAGTCACAAACCATTTCCACTCCCCCTGCCATTCTTTAGATGACATGTCCATCATGGGCCTCCTGCAGTGCCACAATGATGCCACCCGAAGGTTGCAGGAACCGCAACTCATATTCCACCTGGGAACCCTGCAGCCTAATGGTATCAATGTGGACTTCTCCAGTTTCAAAATCTCCCCTTCCCCCACCGCATCCCAAAACCAGCCCAGTTCGTCCCCTCCCCCCACTGCACCACACAACCAGCCCAGCTCTTCCCCTCCACCCACTGCATCCCAAAACCAGTCCAACCTGTCTCTGCCTCCCTAACCTGTTCTTCCTCTCACCCATCCCTTCCTCCCAACCCAAGCCGCACCCCCATCTACCTACTAACCTCATCCCACCTCCTTGACCTGTCCGTCTTCCCTGGACTGACCTATCCCCTCCCTATCTCCCCACCTATACTCTCTCCACCTATCTTCTTTTCTCTCCATCTTTGGTCCGCCTCCCCCTCTCTCCCTATTTATTCCAGAACCCTCACCCCATCTCCCTCTCTGATGAAGGGTCTAGGCCCGAAACATCAGCTTTTGTGCTCCTGAGATGCTGCTTGGCGTGCTGTGTTCATCCAGCCTCACATTTTATTATCTTGGATTCTCCAGCATCTGCAGTTCCCATCATCTCTGATACTAAACAAACAAAAGAAAAGGCTTTCCCTTGACTCCGTCCCCACCAAATCTTTTCAGCAGGGACCATAAGGGGCCCAAGTATAACTAAACTCAAGCAAAATCAAAGAAAATAAATCTGTCTCCATCTCAGGCAACCACCTAGAAACCGATATCCATTTCAAGCCCACCAACTCCCACAGCTACCTAGGATACACCTCCTCCTACCCACCTTCCTGCAAAAATTCCATCCCCTATTCCCAATTCCTTCGCCTCCACCGCATCTGATTGCAGGATGAGGCATTTCACTCCTGCACATCTCAGATGTCCTCCTTCTTCAAGGACAGCATCATCCCCCCCGCTGCGGTCAAGAAAGCTCTCAACCGTGTCTCCCACATTTCCCGCAACTCATCCCTCACACCCCGTCCCTGCAATAACTGCCAAAAGAGAATTCCCCTTGTCCTCACATACCACCCCACCAACCTCCAGATACAACGCATCATCCTCTGACACTTCCGCCATCTACAATCCGACCCCATCACCAAAGACAATTTTCAATCCCCACCCTTGTCTGCTTTCCGGAGCGAGAGAGACCACTCTCTCCAGGGCTCGCATGTCCGCTCCACACTCCCCTCCAACCCCACCACACCCAGCACTTTCCCCTGCAACCACATGAAGTGCTACACTTGCCCCCACACCTCCTCCCTCACCCACATCTCAGGCCCCAAGAAGACTTTTCACATCAAGTAGATGTTCACCTGTACATCTGCCAAGAGGTATAGTGTATCCGCTGTACCCCTTATGGCTTCCTCTACATCAGGGAAACCAAGCGGAGGCTTGGGGACCGCTTTGCAAAGCATCTGAGCTCGGTT